>NC_056725.1:37852905-37987905 GCF_019279795.1 Protopterus annectens | reverse complement strand
GTGCAAGATGGCCTGATGGTGCAAATCAAGTACATCCATTGCCTTAGCCATATTTCCCATTCAGACATAACCTGTCATGCATCCATGGTGTGATGCTGAAAGATGACATATAGTGATGGTACCTACTGCAAATTCAGATGCTTTTGAAACTCTAAGATCTCATCTGGATCATGAAATACAAGGAAAAAAAAAACCTGCAGGCATGATATACTGAACTTATGTGCTAATGCAAACTGAACAGGTGATACAAAACAATGGACTTACGAAAGAGGAGTTAATTCCCCAATAATTTATTTTACTGCCATGGCTGAAGTTAGTTGTTGATTTATTTTAGTATACCTTTGAGCCTCTTGGTGTGTATCAACTAGAAAGAATATCAGAAAGTGGTTCATCTAAAGGATACTGCAGCATTATCAGTGATTTTTATTTATTAAACTATGCTAATCGGGTAGGTAAACTGGTCCGAGGACCTTTCTGAACCACCACTTTAGCAAATTAGCTGTCAAACTGTACATATTACTAACAAGAGCGTACATACATAATATTAATAATTACAGTTTCACAATATAGGGTTGAAGTATATTTGCCAGTACATTAATAAAAATGAAATGTATCTTCTTGATAAACCATTGTGCTTATATTAAGTGCAGAAGGGATTTATCAGGAGTTGGTTTAGATGAACCATGATAAATATTTGCGTTAAGATTACTGTATTGAAATCACTCTCTACTAGACATGGATGGTATACCTGTGCACCTTTCTCGGTTCATAGACATTGAAGTTGGTAGTATTGAGTGGGACCTTTATCTTCACATTTAGAATAGGGCATGGACCATGCAGATGCATTAGTCTGGCATTTTAACAGGGGTGTGTAAACTTTTTATCCCCACTGCATTACTGTGCAGCTATATTAATAACTGATAAAGTTCTACCACAAGAGCACAGGGCAGTGAGGGAAAAGAAGGGGAGAAATCAAAAGCCATCATGGAAATATCGAACAGAGAAAACTATAAAGCAGTTAAGACAAGAACTATCACTGTTAGAAGAGTATAGAAGAGGAAACAGATCAACAAAAAATACTTAGAAAGATAGACGTGATATAAGCAATGTGCAGTATTATAACAGATCAGGATCTGTCATGCAGTATCGCAAATAAACTAAAAATCTCAGCACAGGCAGAAAATGTAGAAGACATGTAGATAAATATAAAGGAAAAATACAAAATAAGCAATTTATTGATGACCCAAAAAAGTTTTATAGAGAATTGGGAAACAAGGTAAAAGGAATTGAGAGACCACCAAAAAAGGAAGAAATAGATATATTTTGCAGAAGTATTTATAAAGATCCTGTGCAACATAATAAGGATGCTAAATGGATAGAAGTAAAAGAAAGAATAAGAGATTTAAAGGTACAGGATATGAAATGGGATGAAGTAACGGCCAGAGAGATTGAAAAAAAGTTAGGAAAAGCCTCTTATTGGAAAACCCCTTGGCCAGATGCTTTGCAGGTACTGGGCTTTCTAATACAATGATGGGACTTGATCCCATTCCTAAGTCAGAGTATGATTAAAGTTCATGAAATTAGTATTGTTTCACTCTTTGATGTCAGCCAGAAGTGCTCTTCGCAGTACCCGCAATGTGCCCAGTAATGACTCCTGCAATTCATGCGGGGGTTGCATGTACTGGTAACTTATCTAAATATGATTGTAAATTCTTTTTTATAAGACCCATTGCTCCTACTACTGTTGGAACTGTCTGGGTATCATTCTTCCACATTTTTCTCATTTCTGCCTGCAAATCCTGATATTTTCTTACTTTGTGTCTCTCTCTGTGCATAGGACACTGCAGTCACTGGGTGTGGCGATTTCAATGATCAGTGCAAATTTTGTCTTCTTTTCATGGACTGCTATATCCAGCTTTCTAGCATCTATCTTTTGAACGGTTGGTAATGGATAATCCCAGGTAATGTAGACGTCATAATTTTCTGTGATGCTTTGTGGCTGATGTTTCCAGTGTTTTTCAGCCACTTCAATATCATAATGTTTGCACAATCCCCAGTGCAACAGTCTTGCCACATTATTATGCCTTTTGGTATACAGTCCTTCTGCCATTAGTATGTCACAAACAACAACGAGGTGTGCATCTGTTCCCAATTCTGTTTCATAAAACCTACATTTGTGCGTTTCTCCCACATGTTCAGTGGACTTTGTAAACCAACATGTATGTAGCCCACTATCTTCGGCCACCAATATTTCTCCCTTTTTTTTTAATTTCTCAAAATCTTTTGGGCTTCTAATACCATGATGGAATGGACCCTATTCCTAAGTCAAATTATGATTAAAGTTCATGAAGTTAGTATTGTTTCACTTTTGATGTCAGCCAAAAATGATCTTCGCAGCACCTGCAACATGCCCAGTAATGACTCCTCCTGCAATTCGTATGGAGTTACATGCATTGGTAACATGTCTAAATATGATTATAGACACTTTTTTTTTTTTATAAGACCCATTGCTCCTACTACTACTGGAACTATCTGGGTATCTTTCTTCCACATTGTTCTCATTTCTGCTTTGCAGAACCTGATATTTTATAACTTTGTGTCTCTCTGTATGCAGGACACTGTAGTCACTGGGTGTGGCTATTTCAATCATCAATGCTATTTTTGTCTTCTTTTTTTGGACCACTATATCTGGTTTTGTAGTATCTATCTTTGAGCTGTTGGTAATGGATGATCCCATGTGATGTAGACATCATGATTTTCTATGATGCTTTGCGGCTCATGTTTCCAGTGTTTTTCAGCCACTTTAGTAGCTTAATGTTTGCACAATCCCCAGTGCAACAGTCTTGCCACATTATTATGCCTTTCAGTATACAGTACTTCTGCTGTTAATATGTCACAGCCAGCAACGAGGTGTGCGACTGTTCCAATTCGGTTTTACAAGACTTACATTGTCTGTTTCCCCCACATGTTCAATGGACTTTGTAAACCAGCGTGTACATAGCCCACTATCTTGGGCAGCCAGTATTAACCTTTCATCTCTTGGTTTGAATTCACCTCTCCTTAACCATTCCTGCATTCGTTCCTGATCAACATGAGGTTCTTCCAGAAGTTTTCTATACTTGCAACTATATTTATGTTTTCTACATTTCTTCACTTTTCATCTGGTCCTTCACCTTATACACTTTCTTTTGTTTTTTTCCACATTCAGTTGCTGCCTGATGTTTATCTACTTCTGGTTCCTGCTTGACGTCGATATGCTTCTGCTAGGTTAAGCAGAGAAGTCATCTTAGATTTATTCTCCTCATGTTTCAAAACTTTCACTATGGTTGGGTCTTGTGAGGTCAGCAGATGTGTGGAGTCCCACGATTGGAGATCTATACATGTAATCAGCTTCAAGGAGGCCCATCCCTCCTTCGGAATGGGGAATGTATAATCTTGGTATGCACTGATTTTTATAGATGATTTGGTGAGCATAAAGCATCCTTCTTGTTTTAATATCTAATCTGTCCAACACATTTTGGGGCCAATCAATCACTCCAAACATGGAAGTTAGAACAGGAAGAGCAAATTGGTTTATAGCTTGGATTTTGTTCTTAGATGTCATCGCTGTGTTCAGGATTAATTTAAGTCTTCTAAAGTATTCCTTACTAAGTTTTATTCACATTTGTTCAGGTTTTATTGCTGATCCTTCATCAGTTACCAAGAATTATACACTCTCTCTTGCTCAAGTTCTTTTATATCACATTCTTGTCCCAAACTGATGTTTCCCTGCTTTAAAGGTTGCTTTTGCACATTTTATCAAGGCCAAATGATATTCTTACATCATCTGAAAAAGTTTTTACAACTTGCAGCTGTGCTTTCAGTTCCTCATCTGATGAACTACAGAGATTTAAATCATTGACAAAGAGAAGATAAGTCTTTAGACTTTGTTGTTTTCTAGGAGCCAAATTGTAGCCATGGCCTAAGCTGTTAAGTAGACAGCTTAAGGGGTTAAGGGCAAGGTGGAATAGCAATGGTGACAGAGTCAAACCTCAAATATCCTCCATTAAATTTTTATCCCTGGGATAACAATTTGTCCTTTATCATGGCTTAATTGCAGAGTGGTCTGCCACTGTTTTGTGGTTACTGTAATGCAGTCGATCAGTGTAGGGTGTATCTTATATATTTTTAAGCACACTTTTATCCATGAATGTGGGATACTATCAAATGCTTTTCTTGTAGTCAGTCCGTTCCATACTTGGATTCGTCCCCTTTTTACAGGTCTTCGCTATGACTTTAACAACAAATGATCCTTTGTTCCATATGACTTTCATTTATTGCCTTTTTGTTCTACTGCCATAATTGAGTTTTCTTCTAAGTGACAATAAACTCTGTTAGCATCAATTCCCATGTATAGTTTATAAGTCGTCAGAAGGCAAGTTATTGGTCTATCATTTTTGGGGTAGCTTGCAGGTTCAGCCTTAAAGTAGGAGCATTGTTTTACCTTTTGTTAACCAAGTTGGTGTCTGTTCGGGATGCACATATAAATAGTTGTTACTCATGGCTAAATCTTCCTGCAAAGATGTTAATACTTTTAACCCAAAATTAGGTACTGCATCTGGGCCTGGGGTTTTACAATTAGAGGCTTTTCCTAACTTTTGTTTCAGTCACTCTGGCTGTTATTTCATCCCATTTCATATCCTGTACCTTTAGACTTCTTATTCTTTCTTTTACTACTTTTATCCATTTAGCTTCTTTGTTGTGTTCCACAGGATTTTCATAGATACTTCTCCAAAATGAATCTAATAACTTTTTTTTGTCAGTCTTTCAATTTCTTTTACCGTGTTTCACAGTTCTCTATAAAACTTTTTGGGTCATCAATAAATTGCTTATTTTGTACTTTTCCTTTATATTTATCTACATATTTTCTAAGTTTTTCTGCCTGTGCTTAAATTTTTAGTTTATTTGTGATAGTGCATGATAGATCCTGGCCTGTTCTAATATTGTGCATTGCTATTATCATATCTATGTTTCTTAGTATTTTTGTTGATCTATTCCCTATTCTGTAGTCTTCTAACAGTGACACTTCTTTTTTAATTGCTTTATATTTTGCTCTATTCGATACTTCCCTGATGGTATTCAATTTTCCCCCCTTCCTTTCCCTTACTACCCTGTGTTCTTGTGGTATAACTTTATGAGTTATTAGTTTAGCTGCACAGTAATACATTCTGTTTAATTATTTTATATTGCATGGATCTCTATGAACAGCCCTAAATACTGTGTTAATTTGTTTTATCAGACTTCTGACTTTTGGGGTTTTATTGACCTTCTGCAGTCTATTTCTCTCATTGATCTTAATATATCTATATCTAATAAATCAAGCAACTCTTCTCTTAGCTCATTTTCTTCCAAACTAAGGGCACCTCCCTTGTTTTCTGTTTCCTGCGGGCATTCTATAGGAAGCATGTCTTTTTAGATGTGACGAGGCATTTGAAACAGTTAATCATGAAATACTTTACAATATACTTACGTGTCTAAACTTTGTGAAAACAGCATTTCTGGTTCCAGTGTTGCATTCAAAAGATGCCCTTCCAAGTGTATTACAACTGCCTTTCTTCTGTAGGTATACTGAACACAGGAGTACCTGAAAGTATCAGTACTAGGACTACTACTAGTCAAACTATTTCTGAATGACCTTCCACCTGGGCTGTAGCCAGAAATTTACATTTTGTACTCAAACTTAATGTTGTTGCCACTAGCACCCACCTATCATTTTAAAAATGTACTCAACCATCAAAATGCTACCCCAATACATATAGGAAGGTGACACATTATTTTCAACCATTACCATTTATTCCTTAAGCAGTTTTAGTGGCATATTCCTTTCACACAGGCATGCTTTGTCTACCTCTATACTCTAAATATTCATTTGCATTGTTCTAAACATTCTGTGCTTTTTGGTTGTTGAAATTTCTATGGGATCCTCAGAAAACAAATTTACTCATTTGAGTACGCCTAGCTACACCCTTGCCTTCCACGTAGATGTACTAGATCTTAACCTAGTCATGTTCATTAATGACCTTCCTCACTTGGATAGCAATTCAAACTACAGTGACCTGCAAAATAAGCTACGACAGATTTACTCCAGTATTCAACTGGAACTACCCCAACCTGCTTCTAATCAACCCCCAGAAAAAACAATTTCATGGTCTACAGCACAACACAAAGCTAGCTACTAATCTATAAATTATCATAACGGTAATATTGCTCCTTACGTCACACAACAAAAATGCCTTCACTTAATATTGGACCCAACTGCAATACACAGATAAAATAAAGTCCTAGCTCAGCTGACATTCTATCATAAAATTAGTAATCTTTCCCCTTCAAAAGCCTGCTTTATCATTGCAAAGAATGCTTTACTTTTTAAATTAGAATTTGGGCTCCCCTTTCTCATTCTTCACACTATGCATGATGCCCATAGGATATAAATGGCAGAGAAAAAACTCTGCACATTTGTCCTTTTGGCTGACCCCTTTCGTCACCCTTGCATGTTAATTGAAAACAGTAAGAGACTTTCAGTAATAAACTGGGCCACTTTTCTCTTAAGCACTTTAATTTAAAAAGTGCAAAAACAAAACTACTCTCCACCTCTGAAACAGAAAATGTTCTTTGTGTTTCACAATTCCTGCTTCGGAAGCCCTTGATCAGCCCGACTACGAGAATAAAAAATTCTGTCCTCCTAATACTGCCAGATGCTCTTCTGCCTTGACCTTCAGTGTGCTTGGGTGTAAAGGGAGCCAGCTGATGCCATGACATCAGACTTTCTTGCCATCAGAGCCCAAAGCAGTTTTGTGTGTGTCAGTCAGTCTGCATCGGAGTTAGAAATCTTCTAAAAGCTAAGTACCCCATTGGGGAACTCTCATTCATGTCAGATAAAGTTAACAACTGTCAACGTTATGGAAAACAAATCCCATATAGAGAATTTCATACTTTGTGTGTTGCATGCTTAGGCACAAATCATGACATCCCTAATTGCCGTCTGTATGCCTGCTTCAGTACCAGAACTATAAGGTGAAGGGTCAAAATTCTGTTTAAATACCGTAGTACTTGCCTTGGTGGTAGTATTATAATATTATTATATATTGTTTTAAATTATGTCTTTCTGTTTATGTGATTTCTTTGTCTGTCCCATGAGGAGCTGATTGCACAGAATCTTATTTAATCTACACTTGTTTAGAACTAAATGACAATACAGTTACTCTTGACATTTTTTTCTTTTACTTATTAGTGAGCAATCTGTGTCCACTCTCGAGATGGTGTCTGTCATTTGTCCTGCGACTGAGCACCGTAAGCAAAAGAAGGAAAAAATGACCCAAAGTTAGGGCCTCTGATGACACCGGTTCTCTATCTGCCAGTCCCCAAGGCTTATCATTGCAGAGGAAGATGAGGCACTTTTGCAGTCTTATTTTGCATGTGAAGTGGAAGTACGGACCTCTTTCGAGACCCATTCATAGTCCAACATGCTGTCGGGTCCCTAAACTTCAGTGCAGGCCTTGGCTTACAGTTCATCGTTCAGTTCCAAAGCTGCTGTGCAGGCTTTGGCTTCTGGCGAATGATCCACTACTGAAGACACTGTCCAGGGGCATCCGCCAGCTTCTATTTCCTCCTTTCAAGGTACAGGCATTAGAGTAGCAGATGCACACAGGCTGAAGGTGAAAGCTACACCCAGGCAGGGCTTGACCTCACGGCCTGTATCTAGGCCTACTGGCTGCCATCCCACTAGTTGCCAACAGGACATAGGCTGGCTAAGGATCTTATTTCTATGGTCAGAGGCAGGCAGTTTCCCCCTGAATTTTCTGCAGGAAAAAGGAAGAGAGATCCTACTCCTGAGACCCCTTTAGAGACCCCCCTGATTCAGATGAGGACTCTGATCAGGAGGACTCTGTCTTGGAAGATAAACCCATCCTTTCCTCATTTAAGGAGTCAGCCTCAGAAGAGGTTATTGCCTTCTGCTTCACCCCCTGAGGCCATTACCTTTTGGGAAGCTCTGCATGCCATGAGTGAATTTTTCCATTGGCAGGTACAGGAATACCCCCAATTGAAAAAGAGGGTCAGGGAGTTCTTAGATCTCACACAGTACATTCTGTGAAGACTGGTAGAGATGGGTGAAAGCTGCCAGCCTAGTCAAATAGAATTTGGTACCTAATTTCATCATTTGTGAATACTGTGAAATGTTGAACTTAAAACAATGTGGCAACATTGCCATCTGCTGTAAAGAAAGCTAAATCAAGCATTTCTTGTTGGTCCTTTGAAATTAAAATTATTTCATCACTGCCTTTGAGGTTTACAAGTCGGCTCCAGTCCGGCTAGATGAAGGCTTCCTGCCTATTGTTTTAAGGCTAGAGTTAATGGCCAGAATGTACATTTGGAATGTTTTTTTATTCCACTAAGTGTAAAAGAATGTAAATGCAGTTTCTGTCAGCCTGGGATCACCAGGAAAGTGTGAAATGATGTAAGCAGAACTGCAGATTCAATTTAAACAGTGAACCAGAAGGCATTAAGCATTTTTGTCTTGATATCCAACTCATCAGCACTCTGCTTGTTGTCTTAAGTAAGTTATCTTAGAAGTGTGTTTTCTTGTAAAAGTAGCTAGGAATTAGAACGTTTAGACTGTGTTTTTCTGTGATGTCAGAACTGTACTACTGATTTATTTTAAGTATTTCTGTGTGATCTCTGAACTCTTTTGACTAGCATTGACTGTGTCGTAGAAAGTATTGTTTTGTGGTTTTAATTATTTATTATTAAATATTTTAAAACCTTTCAACTGTGGCTGGTTTGTGTAGAGATAATTTAAGTTCTAGAGTACATTACATATTTATAGTTTACTGTCCAAGTCACTCCAAATAAGCTTTGACTGTTTAGTCACATCTGCTAATTGGATAATAATATTGCAGAGTAATAATTGTACACCCGTTTAAGGGTCTTTGAGTAGCTGATAAGTATTAGTGGGTGGTGGCCAGTAGAACTACTGTATAGTCTGGGAGAAAGGGGCACAGTTGGAGAACCTGTGCCAGCCTTCCCCCGGAGTGTCTGTGTGGTTGTATAAACTATTATCTCAAAGTGCATGTGTGTGTTAGTGTCAGCTACTTGGGCAGGGACACAAAGCACTTGCTGGACAGAGAGGGTGCTAGAGGTTTTAGCTTGCCCACTAGGCCGATATCTGGACCCTATAGCTGTGCCAGTGGGGAGTCTTATTGGGGACCTGGAGAGCAAGGGAGCAACCAGCCCCAGACTGACTGTGATTTCTGTGTGCTCTTAAGGGAAATTGCACTTTACTGTGTGTATTTGTTATCCTTTCCTCATATATGAGACACCCTCTCTGGTGTTAGTGGTGAGGATTGAGGCTCCGTGATTGCTGGGTCAGGGCTCAGGCATCACATTTGTGTTTGGCAGCAGTGGGATTTCCACATCACATATTAATTAGTTGGCAAATACTAATTGGCTTGTAGTGGTGTGGGTATAGAGAATCCTGTAGCTTGTGTACAGTGAGCTTTGAAGGTGTTTTTCTACTCTAAAACAGCCATGCACTGAATAGTCAGAGTTCATATCACAATTGTTTTATTTCTTTTGTTAGCTTAGTTAGTCAGGATGAACAGGAAGCCTGTCAACTGAGGAGTATGTAAAGCTGACAAGGAGCCAGCTGGCAGAGATGTGCCAGGCAAGGGGACTAGTGCATGGAAACCTGACTAAGGCAGACCTGATTGCAGCTTTGGTTACAGCTGCATCCGAAAATAGCAACCAGGAGGACAGTCACACAGGCAGTGGAGATATAATTCCCCCAGAGAATGGACAGCTCAACCTTTCTGCAGTGGACTTAAAAATCCAACTGGAGCTAAAGAGACTTGAGTTGGAGGCCAGGCATGTGGAATTAAAAGCCAATGAGAAATTGTGATGTTTGCAGGCTGAGGAGAATGAGAAACTGTTATGTCTGCAAGCTGAGGAACAAGAGTGGCAGAGGCGGCATGAGAAGGAGATGCTGACTCTTCGCCAGAGTCATGGAGGTAATAGGGAAGGGAGTAACTGGACCCCAGAAGCACAAAAGATCAGTAAATTTCTTCTGCAGTTTAAAGAGGGAGATAATTTTGATAGTTTCATTCATATGTTTGAGAGGGTATGTTAACAGTATGAAGCTGACCAAGGGCTCTGGGCAAGGGCACCCGCAGGCAGGTGCAAGGGGGTGCACTTGCACCCCCCTGGAATCGGCTGACTGGTAGATTAATAAAAAAAATTTTTTTTTTTGTTTTTAGGGCGTTCTTCTTTAAGAACACTCTTTCAGTCACGCAGACACTTTTGCATCTGTCCGCACACCTCTCAACCCCTTCATTTCCGAATTTCCAGGCTTTTTTAAAATATATATATTTTTTCAACTGATATCATCATGTGCAGAGGCGTGCGTGATTATGTCAGCTCCACATACCCCCTGCCAGAATGTCGGAAGTGAGTTCACTTTCTGGGCCATAGTGTGCATGCATGCAGTTTTCCAGCATTTGAATTCCATGGTTATTACAAACTTGGCCAGCCAGAATAATCAGTATATTACTATTCCCTGGTAAGGAGAACTTTTTAGTTTAGAAGAAGTAATGAACGGCTAGCCAGAAAGCATTCCGGTAATGATTTACTTTAACTTAGAACTTGATTCAGCATTCCAGTTTTTAGCCGCACAGCATTTGTAAGGACAATGTTAGATTTTAGCTACGGGTGCAGTTAGGTTACTGCTAGGCACAAGGATTTACTTTAAATTCAGCATTCCGTTTTTTAGCTGCACTGCAGCTGTGGTTAGTGTTTACTGCTTAGCACAGTCTTTATTAAAGCAGCATTTGAATTCTACAGTGGCGGTTACAAACTTAACAGCCAGAGGACTTTTTAGCTTAGAAGCAATACACGAATGGCCAGCAAGCCACTGATACTTAGAACAGCAGTGGTAACAGCCCCGCCTTCACATTTGGAGGCAGTTTTGCCAGACCAGCCAAATGCTTCATAAGACCTTAAATAGCTACTGTCTTGCCAGATTGTGGAGGGGACTTCAAAATTCCAAACACAAACACCAATTCACGAACTTGAAAAGACTAAACAAATGACTAGAAGATGCGAGTACTGACAATTGAAGAAGTTCTCATTAGAAACAGGACAAACAGTGCTTATAAATAAATGGTTGTCAGTACTCGCATTTTCTAGTCATTTGTTTAGTCTTTTCAAGTTCATGAATGGGAGGGGACTTAACAGTTTCGGTATCGAATGTTATGACTTTGCCTTTGTGGGCTTTCTGTTTCCGGTATTCTGATCCATCAGTCCAGTCTATAGTAATAAGGACTCTGTGTTCTGTCTTATACATAACAGTATGTAGGTATATATATATATATATATATATATATATATATATATATATATATATATATATATATATATATATATATATATTTTTTTTTTTTTATAAGCAGTCTACTAATACCCCTTTTCAACATTTATTTGTTGCATCAGTGCTCATAAGTCAGTCAGATCAGGCAGGGGCATTGAGAAGTTTATGGCATAGCTGATAGATTTCTGTCCTGGGGTTTTCCATGGCAGCAGTCCGTTTAAAGCTTGTGGCTTGCTGCAGATGACAATGGTTAATTTCTTCATAAGTATGTGGAAAGTATACACACCACAATGTATGTGATATTTATGCTTACTGATTGCACGAATGGGTAATGCCAGTCATCGGACAGCTGAGTATTAGATGGAGGATTACTGGAAATGCAGCGGCCAGGCAAAATAGTAGATGGTCAGGAGTCGGACTTTGCTGCTATAACAGACTTCTACTGTGAGAAGCAAGTCAGCATTCTGTTTTTTAGCTGCACAGCATTTAAATAAGGATTTTAGCTTACTGCTCGGCACAGTCGCATTTGAATAAATATTTCAGCTAATTGCTTGGTTGGCACAGTCTTTTACTTAGAAGCTCAAGCAATTGCCATTTGAAATTGATTTGCAATATTTAGAGCAAGGTTTTTTGTTTTGAATTACTTAGAAGCAACACTACTACAGAACAAGGTTTTATTTTGAATTGCTGTATTTATAGCAAGCTACAGTACTTTACAGGAACAAGGTTTTGAATAGTGTGTTTGGTTTTATTTTGAATTGCAGTATTTATAGCCAGCTACATTTATTTTACAGGAACACGGTTTTGAATTGCAGTATTTATAGCCAGCTACAGCACTTTACAGGAACAAGGTGGTTTAATTTGAACTGCAGTATTTTACAGCCAGCTACATACAGTACTTTACAGGAACAAGGTTTTATTTTGAAGTGGTGTGTGACATGAACAAGGTTTTATTTTGAACTGTGTGTGACAATGTTTTATTTTGAAGTAAGAGTGTGTGTGTGTGTGTGTGTGTGTGTGTGTGTGAGAGAGAGGGAGAGTGAGAGAGTGTGAGAGAGTGAGTGAGAGAGTGAGAGAGTGAGAGAGTGAGAGAGTGAGAGAGTGAGAGAGTGAGAGTGAGAGAGTGAGAGTGAGTGAGAGAGTGAGAGAGTGAGAGAGTGAGAGAGTGAGAGAGTGAGAGAGTGAGTGAGAGAGTGAGTGACAAGGTTTTGTTTTGAAGTAAGTAGAGCCCACAACCTCCTGTGTCAAAAGCAAGTATTCTACCTGTTGTGCTCAAACAACACAAACCGATTTGGCATAAGTAACACTGCTGGTCAGGCAAAATCTGTTTGTGTTAATAGCACAACAGGTAAAATACTCGCTCTTGAAGCAGAAGGTTCTGGGTTCTACTCCCACAGTATGTAGATGGACTGATACTGTACTGTGTTATACTTTTAAAGGGGGTGGAATTGGTGGATGCTGCAGTCGTGAATGTCAGGGGGTGGAACTGGTGGATGCTGCAGTCGTTAATGTCTTCTTTGGCAGAGATATCTAGTAACTATGAACCTGTTCAGTTTGCCATCCATATTCCCTATTGCAATATCACTACCTTATAATTTTTTTTTTATGTAATATAGGCAATTTATTTCTCAAGGGCAACAGGCACTTTATTTGTAGATGAAACAATGAAATATTAAATTGTTTGCTAGCAGCAAACCTCTTCATTAGTTACAGATCTTGCAGATCTCTTTAATGTGGAATTATTTACATGACTTTTACAGCAGAGATTGTGCATGTTTACTGATACTGGTGGATTGTAGAAGTTTGAGTAGACTTTTATGATGGAAATATTCTGAACTGGGCAGTTTTCTCATTATTGGTTCATGCATTTTGTTTCATTGCTTACTGGAAAAATGTTCAAAACAAATTTAAAATGACTCTAACAAGTGTGCTGTAATATATGTATAGTTCCTGGGGTGTAGATACACTCAGTTGTCCGTAATTTTGTAAAAAGACTAGGATTTATCCTGATATCTGGTTTGCTGACTGCTGCTGGTAACTTTTTCTCTGGCAAGTGACTAAGGATTTAAAGTTTTAGACTTTATAGCTTTCAGAAAAAGCATGACAATGAAAAACTTGTTATTCTAGCAACATTCTAAATAAATAAAGGCACTATCAGTCCCTGATATTTGGCCATTTGTCCCCCCATTATTTTTTATCTTTCTCCTGGCTGCTGGAAATACAAATGACCTCAGAGGTTTTTAACAAAGAAGATCAAGGGCCTCTAGCATGTGCCTTACACATACTGACTAAAATCCCTGTCACTATACTCTGTATAGTATAGATTTCATAGGGGAGGCCTACAGAGCAACCCAAGACCCAAACCTAATGAACTTACTGCATATCTATAAATCAAATGGGTCTAAGACTACTCATTCCAGGTTCTCAAATATGGCCTGTGACTTAAATAGGACATGCTGGAGGGACAGATTTATCTCCCACTGACTGCCACATCTTTGGAACTGGCTACCAATGATGTGAAACAGAGCACTTCTATGACAGTGTTCAAGAGGAACCTGAATGAATGAATGGGGCACAGTAAATTCTTACCGGGGATAACACCCACAACCTTCCAGGACATGGGCAGTCATCACTAAATGCAGTCTTGGGTACTGACTAGTACCTCTACTGTACTACACTACTACACTACACTGGGTTAAAATGGCTAGGCTTAAAATGACTGCCGGGTCAATAGCGTAGTAATATCCTCTGATCCTGTGACTTTGCTGTCACTTGTTCAGATTAAGCAGGCGTTATTCTCAGTTTGCAGAACTAGTGAGTGCATTTGTGTAAAGCTAGCTGGCATACTTTACTGTGGCTTTTGTAAAACAGAGATAAGAGGTGTGCACAATCAATAAAGAATAAAGCGATTGCAATTGAGGTTTCTTGGCATTGCCTTTGATGAAAAGGACCGTGTGGAGAAGGAATTGTAGTGTATCTAAAAGTAGCAAGTTAGCCATATTTTCTTTCACTTTTCATCACAAACATCAGCAGTGTACACAGTATCTGACTGATTGACTGACTGTGGTGGTCTGGACAGGATGTGTGTTACAGCAACTGACCACTGGCACAAGGGTGCAGTGAACAGCATTGCTGACTCACAGCGCTTGGGTCTCTAATTAAGTTTTTAGCTGTGGACTCTGCATTAACTCCCAGGTTCTATGTAGTTTTTATCCAAGTGTTCTCAGTTGTATAATGAATGCCTGTCCCTTTTTAGCAATTATGCCCAGTGAAAAACATGAAATGTGACATATATAGATGTTTTCCAGGGGAAGGAGTCCTTGTAAGGAGTGGACTTTTTAGCTTAGGCTCTGAAAAGGAAATTGATTATTTTCTAATTCATGTAACTATAAAATTCAGTATAAAAATATTAAAGTTTCTGAATGCAAACACACTAGTTATTAAAGCAGCATCATGACAGGGAGTACTTCAGTACAGAGAGATTCAACTATATACATAGCCATGAGTTCCTTTATACCTTTCTGTCAAAAACAAACACCAAGTTCATACAGAGTTTAAAGTTGTAACTTTGACAAAAATCTATTTATGTACATTGTCAAGGCTGGAATGAGTAAACATTGTAAAAATATGTGGAAAGGAGGACAGTTTGACAAAATCTCTAAGGGAGGTAGCAAACCCCTCAGCTGTCCAGGTTTTTGCAGAATGTCCAGATTTTTACCCCATATTCCTCCTAAAAAGGATTGAAATTGCTAAATAGTTTTAGACATCATATCCTTTAGAAAAATGCATACCAACACAAATCCTGTTATTCTAGCAATTTTATAAGTTCATGAAAGCAATATTTATAATCTGTCCCTGTTTATTTTAGGCTTTGTCCAGATTTCTTGCACAAGAAGTTGAGGGTTGTGTGTGTGTGTCTGTGTGTGTCTGTGTGTGTGTGTGTGTGTGTGTGTGTGTGTGTGTGTGTGTGTGTGTGTGTGTGTGTCTGTCTGTCTGTCTGTCTGTGCGTGTGTGTGTGTGTGAGAGAGACAGATAGAGTCAGAGAGAGAGAGAGAAATGCCCTAGTTAGATCTAGCAGGTGGAATTTATTTTCAAGTGTATTTTCAAGAAATTGTGAGCTTCAAGGGAAGCAAAGGTTACTGCTGCTCATGCTAAGTCTGCTTAAAATATGCAACTGTTTTGTTTAGCAAATAGTATCATTATTGTGGTATAGAATTTTAAAGCATGTTAGCACAGCAGGTAGCATACTTGCATCTTGATGCAAAGGTCTGTAGGGTTCTATTCCTACAGCATGTACATTTGTATTTTAAGGGGGTATGGTACTGCAGTCCTTGTGTGTCCTCCTTTGGATGAGACACCTAATAACTATGAACCTATTTTTCAGCTTGCCTCCCATTCCCTATTGCAATATACCAGCATACCATTTCTTTTAGTGTAACATAGGCAATTTATTCTTCAAGAGCAACAGGCAGGGAATTTGTAAATGAAACACTGAAATATAAAGTTTTCTAGCAACAACCTATTCATTGGTTTCAGATCTGTTTAATGTGGAATTATTCAGGTGACTTTTACTTCTGCAGAGATTCTGCATATTGATTGATATTGGTGGATTGTATGACAGAAGTTTGAGTGGCCCTTTATGGTTGAAATGTTCTGAATTGCGCAAGTTGTCCTTATTGGTTCATATGATTTGTTTCATTGCTTAAAGGAAAAATGTTCAGAACTATAAAATTAAAATACACTCTAACAAGTGGTGCTGTATTATACAAGGGATATAATTCAATTGTTATATAGTATAATTAATACAGTCAGGAAGGTGAATCAAATAACTTTTGCATGGTTCTAAAAATGTGTGCAAGGAGCCTATGATTTGAAAACAGCCCAAAGGTAAACTAACCCTGCCACTGGCAAGATGCATTTTCTTTGAATGTGGGTTTCAATGCTGTTTCAAATGGGGGGTTCAAAGCTAAAGTTTTAATGCTAAGTCTGTTTTCATTGTAAAACTATTGCTCTGTTTAGGTTTAGTAAATGTCTATCCGACTGTGCTATAAAATCTGAAATAAAAGTTGTAAATTAAATCCAAATATCTGTAATCATTGTAGAAGTAAAGCATAAAACAGTATGCACACTGAGAGATTTGAACAGTGTCTATGACAAATGGGGAGAAATAGCCAAGTAATGGGACACTGGAATGGCTGTGTGGGGGAGGGGGGGTGCGTGGGCGGAGGAGGTGGGGCTGCGTGGGTGGAGGGGTTGGGGCTGCATGGGCGGGGCTCTGGGTTTGCACCCCCTGCAAAAAATCCTGCGGGCTCCCTTGGCTCTGGGTACAGTTCCTGACCCCCTTACTCCATTGTAAAGCTGTAACTGTTCTGTCCAAAATGTCTGATGCATGTTTTGATTATACTGCTGTAAAGAAATGTCTTTTAGAACTGTTTAAGCTAACACCTGAAACGTATAGGAAAAAGTTGTGAGCATAGACGCAAGGCTGATAAAAGTGTGTGTGAATATGTTGCTGAATTGAGCACTTAATTCCATAGATGGGTGAGTGGATGTCAGGTCACCACTTCTGAAGGGCTTGCAGACCTTTTGGTGAGGGAACAAGCCCTTAGTACTTTGCCTGAGGACATGAGGATCTGGTTAGCTGATAAGACAGTGTGCTACTTCAGATGAGTTGGGGAAGAAGGGAGACCTATACCTGGCAAGCAGGACAGTCGTGCACAGGAGGGGGGCTCCCAGTACTGCTCATGGTTCTAAAGGAACCCATGGTGGGCAGCACAGACAGCCACAACAGAATCTGTCAGTAGCAGGGGAAGCCACTAGTCTAGGTGCACATCCAGGAGCTAGCCAGGAGCTAGGGTTAAATGTTTTGAATGCAACCAGTGGGGCCATGTGGCATACAGATGTCCACGGAGGCAAGGTGGGGAACCAAAAGTGAGGGAGCCAGTAAGTGGCAAAGACAAAATGCCAGTAGTAGGTTGTCTTGAGACAAAAGGGGTACTAAACTACCATCCTGCAGATGTCCTGAGAGGGACTGCAGTTGCACGCGGTCAGGCTAGGAAACAAGCATGTGGGTCTGGTAGCCTGGGGGAGACCCAGACAGACCGCATACTTGCAGCCAGGACTGGTGAGGTGGTTGCTTCAGGGAGGAAGGTATGCAGTAGCAGTGAGACTGAATGTGAGCCACAGCTGCTTGTGGGTACTGATGTTCCCTTGGACAGAGTGACTGCAAAGGTAGAGGTGAGTAGTAGTACCCAGGCTGACAGTGAGGCACCACTGTCAGAGGATGCCAGACTTCCTGTGGAAGGGAGCTGGGAAGGTTTACAAGGTGAGAGTTGAGACAGCCTCACCTCTCAGACCCTACATTGCAAGGCCTGATGCAGGTAGCTAGGGAGGCACCTGATTCTCAAGGAAAGGGGTAATCTGTATACTAGGACAAAGGGTTTACTATACAGAGAGTGGACCCCTGAGGGAGGGCTAGAAGGTGAGAGAGTACAGCAGTTGGTAGTGCCTAGAGCCTACCATTTGGCACTTCTAGCCATAGCCCATGATATTCCCTTTGCAGGCCATATGGACATAAAACATACAAAGAGGTGTATTATACAGAACTTCTATTGGCCTGGAATTTCCAGAGATGTAACAGGGTACTGCAGGACCTGTGAGCAGTGCCAAAAGGTAGACAAGGAAGGAGACAAGGTGAGAGCTCCTTTGATGCCTTTGCCTGTGATTGAGGAGCCATTTCAGAGGGTAGCCATGGATTTTGTGGGTCCTATGAGTACCCCACCTTCCACAGGGAAAAAGTATATCTGAGTGGTAGTGGATTATGCTACACGATACCCTGAGGCAGTGGCTTTATCCTCCATTGAGGCAGAGAAGGTGGCAAATGCTTTAGATTTTCAGCAGAGTAGGTTTCCCAAAAGAAATACTGACTGACAGAGGTGCCAGTTTCTTGTCAGACCTGCTGGCTTGTCTGTGGAATTCCTGTGGGGTGAAGCACATGAAAACCACCCCCTACCATCCCCAGACTAATGGTCTTGATGAGAGGTTAAACTCTACAATCAAGTCCATGCTATGGGCATTTGCAGATCAGTTTAAGAGGGAGTGGGAAAAATATTTGCCCCATCTGTTGTTTGCTTACAGAGAAGTTCCCCAGGAATCCACAGATTTTTCACCCTTTGAGTTGTATGGGCATAGGGTGAGGGGGCCTGTAGATTTAATTCAAGATGAGTGGGAAGGTGAGTGCGAGTCTCACAAGGAGTCTGTTGCGGCATATGTCCTAGACCTCAGGACAAGGCTCAGGGAACTCATGGGCTTGGCCCAGGAGAACCTGGCAGAAGCCCAACAACAGAACAAGGTGTGGTATGACAGGAATGCTCGAGCTAAAGAGTATGCTGTGGGGCAGCAGGTAATGGTTCTCATTCCTGTCAGACACAACAAACTGCAAGCAGCTTGGGAGGGATCCTACAAGGTGGTAAGAAAGGTAAGTGATGTTAACTACATGGTGGAACTGCTAGGCAGATGACAGGGGAACAAATTGTACCATGTTAACATGATGAAACCTTACCATGATATGGAGGCGCTTGTGCTGAGCATTTGCAGTGGATTGCAGGAGGAGTCTGAGGGAGATCTGGGGACTGATCATCTCAGTGAGGCTCGGGCTGACATCTCAGTGGAAGGAGTAGCAATGTCTCAGCAGCTATCTTCTACTCAGGTTAGAGAGATCCAGGCAGTGTTGCAGGAATTTGGGGACATGTTCACTGTGAAACCAGGGTGCAGCCACCAGGTGGATACAGGACCCCAAAGGCCTATTAGGCAGGCCCCTTAGAGAGTGCCTGAGAGAGTCAAACAGACTCTGAGGGAGGAGGTAGAGGAGATGTTGGAACTAGGGGTTATTCAAGAGTCCAACAGTCCCTGGGCCTCCCCAGTGCTGCTGGTGCCAAAGAAGGATGGCAGTACCAGGTTCTGTGTGGACTACAGGAAATTATATAGTCACACAGTCTCGGATGCTTACCCCAAGCCTGAGACAGATGAGGCTCTAGAGCAGCTGGGTGGGGCTAAGTATCTTACAACCATTGATCTTACCAAGGGTTACTGGCAGGTGCCCTTGTCTCCCAGTGCTATTGAGAAGTCCGCCTTGGTGACTCCTTTTGGCTTATATGAATTCACAAAGATGCCCTTTGGGATAAAGAATGTCCCAGTGACTTTCCAGAGGCTGGTAGATCATATCCTAGCAAGAGCAGGTGGATTTGCCCTTGCTTTTCCTAGATGATATTGCCATCTACAGCCATTCCTGTCCAGAGCACCTTCAGCATGTCAGGGAGGTGCTGGGCAGACTACAGAGGGCAGGGTTGACCATTAAGCTGAGCAAATGTCAGGTGGGTATGGTGGAGGTCTCCTACCTAGGACATAGAGTGGGAAGTGTTGAGATAAGGCCAGAACCTGCCAAAGTGGAAGCCATTCATGCATAGCCTGCACCTGTTACTAAAAAGCAGGTTAGGCCATTTTTAGGGACAGCAGGGTACTACAGAAAGTTTGTCCCCAGTTATAGTACCATAGCTGCTACCCTCCCAGACCTGACAAGGAAGAACAGGCCAGATAAGGTAGTGTGGACCCCAGCATGTGAGTAGGCATTCCAGAAGCTTAAAGAAGCTTTGGGAGGACCCCCTGTGTTAGCCAGTCCAGATTATAGCAAAGAATTTGTTGTGCAGGTGGATGCTTCAAACATTGGGGTGATGGCTGTACTTAGCCAGATTTCTTCAGAGGGGAGGAGCACCCAGTGGTTTATCTCATAGGCTCCAACCCAGAGAGGAATGCTATGCAGCTGTAGAACAGGAATGTCTAGCCATAGTGTGGGCATTGCAGAAACCTCAGCCTTATCTGTATGGAAGGAAATTCACTGTTATGACAGATCACAACCCCTAACATGGTTAAACAGAGCCAGCCAAATGCCAAGTTGCTAAAATGGAGTCTAGGGTTGCAAGCATATATGTCAGTGCAGCACCACAGTGCAATGCCAATGCAGATGGGCTCTCAAGACATGGAATGGGGTGAGGTGCACTCAAATAGACCTAACGCTCCCAAGAGGCGTTTCTCAAGGGTCACTTGCAAAACTAGCTTGAGTTCTCTGAGGAGACTGGTAGAGATGGATGAAGGCTGCCAGCCTAGTCAAATAGAATGTGGTACATAATTCTATCATTTGTAAATACTGTGAAATGTTGAACTTAAAACAATGTGGCAACATTGCCATCTGCTGTAAAGAAAGCTAAGTCAAGCATTTCTTGTTGGTCCTTTGAAATTAAAATTATTTCATCACTGCTTTTGAGGTTTACTAGTCTGCTCCAGTCAGTCTAGATGAGGGCTTCCTGCCTATTGTTTTAAGGCTAAAGTTAATGACCAGAATTTACATGTTGAATGTCCTTTATTGCTCTAAGTGTAAAAGAATGTAAATGCAGTTTCTGTCAGCCTGGGAACACCAGGAAAGTGTGAAACAATGTAATGTTTTATCAGAACTGCAGTTTCAATTTAAACAGAGAGAACCAGAAGGCATTACGCATTTTTGTCTTGATATCCAATTCATCAGCACTCTGCCAGTTGTCTCAAGTAAGTTATCTTAGAGGTGTGTTTTCTTGTAGAAGTATCTAGGAATTAGAACGTTTAGACTAAGTATTTTTCTGTGATGTCAGAACTGTACTACTGATTTATTTTAAGTATTTCTGTGTGATCTCTGAACTCTTTTGACTAGCACTGACTGTGTAGTAGAAAGTATTGTCTTGTGGTTTTAATTATTTATTGTTAAATATTTTAAAACCTTTCAAATGTGGCTGGTTTGTGTAGAGATAATTTAAACTGTAGAGTGCATTGCATATTTATATAGTTTACTGTCCAAGTCACTCCAAATAAGCTTTGACTGTTTAGTCACATCTACCAATTGGATAATAATATTGCACGGTAATAATTGGACACCCTTTTAGGGACCTTTAAGTAGCTGATAAGTATTAGTGGGTGGTGGCCAGTGGAACTACCGTATAGTCTGGGAGAAAGGAGCACAGCTGGAGAACTTGTGCCAGCTTTCCCCAGGAGTGTCTCTGTGGTTGTATAAACTCTTATCTCAAAGTGCATGTGTGTGTGTGTCAGCTACTTGGGCAGGGACATGAAGCACTGGTTGGACAGAGAGGGTGCTAGAGTTTTAGCTTGCCCACTAGGCTGAGATCTGGACCCTATAGCTGTGTCAGTGGGGAGTCTTATTGGGGACCTGGAGAGCAAGGGAGCGACCAGCCCCAGACTGACTGTGATCTCTGTGTGCTCTTAAGGGAAATTGCACTTTACTGTGTATATTTGTTATCCTTTCCTCATATATGAGATGCCCTCTCTGATGTTAGTGATGAGGATTGAGGCTCCTTGATTTGCTGGGCCAGGGCACGGGCGTCACACACTCTTCCAGTTTTGGAGATGGGGTCTACGTCTAAATCTCGTAGTCCATATTACCAAATGTAAAAATCATGATTCTGCATAGTTTCTCAGCGCTGTAAGGTGAGAACCTCAGTTGGCTTATACTGCTACATTGATAGGTTTCGCTGTCTTATTTTAGCACAGTTTTGCTTAAGGCATTTTTGCCATAATTTTTTTAATTGTTTTTATCTGTTTTTAACTTTTTTAGTACTGTTTCTTTAAATAAGGACATGCAGGGAAAGATTGTTTGTTAGCAATTATCTAATTAGTGTTTAATTTATCATTTTGAGCGCCAAAAGTCTTTTGTATAAAAGGTTGCTTTTATCAATGTTTTATTACACCTGAAGAAGCGTAGTACAGCTACGTGAAAGCGATTGTGTGTTTTTGTTCTAAATAAAGAAGCTTCCATTACCAGTGACTATCTCCGTGTGGTGACTCCAGTGGATTTTGTGTCTTTCAAATGTAAAAATCCTGAGATGAAAGTAATCAAAAGGTAAAATCCCAAACATTGAATTTTTAACATGTTAAGTAAACACTTGACCAACTAGAACCTGTGCTGGGCCAACATGCCCGGTTCTCCGCTGTAGTGCAATCCCAGAGTTGGTGTATTTATTTACATTTGTTTACTCGGAAAGTCTGATTGAGCCAAGAAGACCCATTTTCAGAGGAGGCTCAGGAAGAAAAACTTCATAACACTAGTTATAACAAGAGTATTACATAATATACACATGCAAACATTGATTAAAAACGTTGAGCAATACAAATTATAGGCATGACTGCACCACATAAAAAACATAAAATTTTACAAACAGTGGCAGATAAGCATTCATGTATAGTAGGGGAGGAAAAATATCAAGAAGAGAAACATTTGAGCCTAGAATTTGCAGCTGATTACATACTGTTGTGAAATCTAGAGATAAATTAGGTCAGAGAAGTTATTAAAAAGAAGGAAAAAGAAGAAAGGGCATGGAAGAGTGAGAGAAATATTATGTGAGGGTAAATAGAATCTTCTGGGGTTCGAATAATAGTTGATACAGGTATTGGTGAGGTGTTCCTTAAGTTGTAGTATAAAGTTGGAGGTATTGGTGGTGCTGATAATTGTTTGGGGTGTGGAGTTCCAGTATTTAGATATTTTGTTGGACATCAGGGAGTCTCCATAGCTATTGTTGGATTTAGTTACAAGGAAGAGGGTTTTGCTAGTCGATCTTAGGGATGGAGTGGTGCAGTAGGGGTGGACTTAGGTGCTTGAGAGCAGGGCAATTGTTGCAGTGATGAAAGACATTGTGAATTTGAAATTAATTGACTGTAGATTAGAAGATTAGGTAGTTCAAACCATTTTAGTTGTTGAAGTGAAGTGCTGTGGTATGAGCTTTAAGGGAGGTGTTTTGGAAATTTTGCTGTTTTCTTGCAACAGGATTCCAATTTAGTTATGTCTGTTTTTCTGAGGTTAGTGAAGATAGGAGAAGCGTATAGGAGAGTGGAAAGTAGATGAGTCTTGGCTATAGAAATTCTTTGGTGTTGGCAAGGAAAGGCTTGACCTTGTAGAGAGAGCCAAGCTTCATGTGAACCTTTTTGATTGTTACTTTTAGATGTTTGTCAAATCTAAAGTTGTCAATTGTAACCCCTAGGAGCTTGGTATGTTAAACTGGTTCTATTGGATTTTGTTGGAGGGTGGATGGGTATTGTATGTTTTGTTGCTAGTGAATAGCATGAGTTTGTTTTTTTAGCATTAAGTACAAGTTGTGAGTCAGTGAGGTATTTTCTGACATCACAGAAGGCTTTTTAGGTTGTTTGAAGGAGTTCTGGTAGGGTGGGAGCTGAGCATATGAGGGAGGAATCATCAGCGTATTGGACAATGGAAGCATATTTGATAGGTGAATGGAGTCTATTGCTGAAATTAATGAAGAGTAGTGGCCCGAGTATTGATCCTTGGGGTATACCGAAAGAGTCAGGTAGAAGGGGGAAAAGTTTGTCCTGCCATTTTACAGCCTGTTTGCGGTCAGATAGCTGTGAAATTAGTTGAGAGCGATTTGGGAGAGGTTTAAGGAAGCCAGCTCAGTGAGTAGTTTCTGATGTGAAACAGTTTCAAAGGATTTTGACATATCAAGAAAGATGGAGGTTGCAAGCAGTGTGGAGTTTCTAAGCTGGTTAATTGAATTAGTAAAACTGACGAGCAGTAGTGGTACTATGTTTAGGTCTGAAATCATGTTGAGATACAGATAGGAAGTTATTGGTTAGCAGATAGTCAAGTAGTTGAGAGTGGATACATTTTTCAAGGATTTTAGCAATGGGGAGAATTGCTATTGGCTAGTAGTTTGTGAGTTCTGTAACTGTATTGACTTTGTGTAAAGGGATGATATAAGACTCTTTCCACAGTGTACAGATATACTGCTTGGTAATAGACCAATTAATTAAAATAGATACAGGGTAGGGGATGACATGCTATTATTTTTAGAAATTCATTGTGGTGTTTATCAGCTGTGAGGGATGAGGGCTTTAATTCTGGCAGTAGTTTCTTTATGGTATTGGTTTGAATTGGTTTTATTGAGAAGGATTTGAGGTTTCCTATAGCCTGTATAGGTATGGACAGTGGGGTAGTGCTCTCGGATTTTAAAAGGGATAGGACAGATATAATAAAGTGAGTGTTAAATTGGGATACAGTGTTAACAGTAGGATCGATTATGGTTGGAGCTGGGGTTTTGGTCTGGCCTGCTTTGAGTAAGGAGTTGATGGCACTCCAAAACTTTTGGGGGTTATTATGATGCTTTTGTTGTATTGTTGTGTAATAAGTTTTTTGTTTTATCTGATTAGTTTTTTAGCATGTTCACGCATTTCACAATATTTGAGAAGTGATGATTCATTTTTGGTCTGTTGGTAATGGAACCAGGTTTTGTCTCTTAGTTTAAGAAGCTTTTTGGTGGTGTTGGTGAGCCATGGTATATGTTTAGTTTTTGTATGGAATTTCCTTAGGGGGGCTAGACTATTTAGGGTAGTGAGGAGTGTATTATTGAAATATTGCACAGCTGAGTCTAGGTTGAGTTATCTAAGGGGGTACCAGTCACAATTTTGAAGGAGGGTATTGAAGACAGCAGGAGAAGAGATTTTTTTGTTATGTATTTATATGCAGTGTTATTGGAGACACAAGTATGCTGCCTACATAAGTAAGTGGGTAGGTGGCCACTTAGGCTGTCGGGGAGACAGCCAGATTGATGGTAGTGGATGGGTTTATTGGTGAGGGTCCATTCGAGAACTGATTGTGTCCTTCTGTTCTCATGTTGCAGTATTCTAACATGAGGGATCTTCCGCCCAAGGCAAACCAAACGTCCGGCCCATATACAAAAGCTTAGCCTGGCTATTATATGGTCCCCTATTTAGGACTTGTGTTTTTTCTGCCTTTTTTCCCTTTCTGGACGGCATCCTTATCAGCTACCTTTAGACTGCCTTCCGACTGTGGCATTCATTTCTGAGGTCAGTGCATGCAGAAGTCCCATTTATGGCCCACGGTTTATGGTTCTTATGTGTGACGTCCCACGCGTCATACAGCAGCCAGGCTAAGCTTTTGTGTATGGACAAGATGTTTGTGTCGCCTCAGCCGGAGGATCCCTCATGTTAGAATACTGCAACATGGAAGAGAGGGACATCTGTGGTTATGGTAAGATTTTACACAACTATTCCTTATTTTATTTACTACGTCTACCCTTGTGGGGGAGTGAATCATTTGACTAAAACCACGAAGGTTAATGAAATTAGAGGGATTGTTCGAGGAGCAGGATTTCCAGTCCAGGTTGAAGTCACCCATTATTATGGTTTCCTGACTGTATGTTGTGGCACACCTGTGAAGGAGTTCCTCAATAGTGGCTAGGTTATTATCTAGGGGTATGTTTATTTTTAGGCAGGAGATTAGGATTTCACAATTTTTGGGGTTTAGAGGTTTACTAACCAGCCTTCCCACTCTGAGATTTTCTTTGAAGATGGTAGCAGTGCCTCCACCTTTCTTTTCAGTCCTCTCAAGCCTGTGAATATTGTATTCAGGGGGTAGGAAATCAGAGGCTTTTATGTGTGTTTTTAGCCGGGTTTCTGTTAGTATTGCTGTATCTGAAGAGTATTTGGTGAGGGTAGCATGAAATTCTGGAATTTTGTTTAAAAGGAGGAGATAATTATTTTTGTTGGAAAGGTGTGTATTGTTAGAAGTGCCTGGGATGCAAGTGTATTGGGGTGTTTGTGGTGGAAGTTGAGGACCTGGATTAGGATGAATGTCCCCACTTTGATATGGACTGAGTTGACTAGAATTAGATGAGTATGTTTGTCACTGTGACTATCTCTGACCTTGTCACCAGCTTTCTAACCTGAAGTCAACTCTCCTCACCTTAGAACTCAACAAATATATGTATATACTCATGCGTTTATCCAAATACATGGCATCACTACTTTCACATCTATAGCTGACTGTAATACATTATGGGCACTTCTGCCACTACCTTTCCTCTCATGTCATACTACTGCCCATAATACTTGATCCTACACACTAACACAGTTTACTGTTACATATAGTTAAGGGCTTTTGTATGTAATTAATGGAATGACATTGTCCTATGTTTCAACTTTGTTTTTACTTTTGTATGTATCAACATTGTTCTTTTACTTATGCATGTAATACTGTGGAGCTTTTCTCCTCATGCCTCTACTGAAAATGGGCTCTTCCTAAACACAGTGGACTTTCCCAGTCATCAAATGCAATAAATAAAATAAATAAATTAGTCTAGCAGATCTGTGTAGTATTCTAGATTTTTATGTGGATGTGCATAATTGTAAGCAAAAAGATTGGTAGTGGTGTTGTTGTAAAGTTGGGATGAAACTGTAATGTTGGGTATGTAGGTATGGGGTGGCACTATGATTGGGCTGGTAGGAGAGTGGACAGTGGTGACATGTTGGATGTGGTAAGATGTGTAGAGGTATGTTGCGGTAAGTAAGGTGTATAATGTTAAGTGTTGAAATAACATTATAGATAATATATGTTATGGTATTTGACAATAGACTAGGTGAATTGAGGAAGTACTGGGCTGATGTGGTTGTAGGCAGGAAGGGTGTGGTTGTGGTATTGTGTGTGCTACTAATTGCCAGTTAATAAATTGTCAGTGATGATTGTGGGATTGGGGGGGAGGGAAGTATGTTCTGAGGTTAATTATAAATATAGGGATAATGGAGGTGGGTGAGAATGGGGGTAGGATAGGGGAGTGGAGTGGGGAAAAACCTTGCTACATTGAACACTATGTGAAGAAGAAAGAGAAATTAAAAAAAAAAAAAAATCCGTTATTTGTTGGGTGACAGGTACTTACTGGTATGCTCAGGGGTTGTGAATTTGTAGTTGGCAAAGGAATTACAGACATTGAAAACAGTGACCAGTAAATAGTAAGGAAAACGTATGTTACATGTGGCGGAAGGAGAGAAAAAAGAAAAATAGCATGTATGACTGGGAATTTGGGCCTCAGGAATAGAGATAGGTTGTGTTTTTAGTAGATACGTTGAGGGAAAAATCTGAGGTTGACTAGTGGAAAAGGGGAGAGGAGGGGGTGTTTAACTACAATGTGCACATGCCACTATCAATTTTAATAAACAATACTGCTGCAGAAGATATTTACAGTAGTAAATGCCATAGGGAAACAGGTGAAATTTTGTCCTTAATATACGTTTAGAATGTTGGAGGTTCTGTTTGCTCTAGTTACTGGCAGGCACAGTTCAGTCTTCAGAACACATTTTTGAGTGAGAGATTGCAAGTATGGAGATAACTGTAAGTTTAACTGAAAAGGAAATTAGGACCCAGAAGTTGAGTAAAGCAGTGTAAAGGACAAGAGATACTATAATTAGCACAGAGAGAGGGAAAATATAGTTGCTGAGTTGCTACTGCAAAAAGCAAATAACACACTAAATGTAGTAGCTCTAATACACCAATGTAAATTAGTTGCCAGCCAAGTTCATTGTATCTACTTGCTACTTAAGTTTTTCCATTGAAAGGAAGATGATATTTTATTACCCCTTATTTAGAGGTATGATGTACTTGCATTTGAGGGTGAAGGAAGTTCAAATCAGAATAATTTTGTCTTCAGTCCTCCTTTTCCAGTCTGCCTTCATCATGTTCGTAAAGAGGTGTATAGTTCAGTGCCATAGTAAAAAAAAAAAAATCATAAAGTAACCCACAAGAAGCAGTAATGGATGTTCAGCTTTGCTTCCTAGACAACACAGCAGGCCAGTTTTTGCCTCCGTTAAATTAAAATAGCATTGTACAGTAGCTTTTTAACAACAACAGAAAACTGTGTACCATTGTTCTGTAATGGATGCATGAAAGCTGCTATTTTAAGACTGGTTTCTTTGTCTTTTGGTAGGACTACCAGACTTGGCTGGATCTGCGAGAGTTGGAGTACAGAACTGGTGAGCGTTACATTACACATGAAAGTGATGATGCACGGTGGGAGCAGTTTGCCAAGGATCACTCTCTGCCGTATCCCCAACATCTGACAGCACATGACAGTGACTTCGATGACAGTGAAATGCAAGGACTAACAGAAAGAGTCAGCATATTATGAATCATATTAAGGAACAGCCTGCATTTTCACAATAAGGGAATAGTAATAAAGACTGTTTTCCTGTAATAGTGCTTCTGCTGTGAAGTAAACCCTGGCAATGGACACATTATACATCAAGGGCATGGAAGAATTTTGTGTGCTATGAGTATGTTCCTGCCTAAAATATACATTTTTTTATTTAGGTTGACTGAACCAAAATAATACATTCATAGGAGGTTACTAGTCTAACAGCTCCAGGTAGCTTACAAGCCTAGCCAAGTTAAACTCACCCAAGTTCATCTCTGTAATCATACTGATGCTGATGTACATTCAGGGCTAGAAGGAGTGCAGATATAATACCATGCCTGTGATACTGTGTAATGTGTCTGTAGCCATGTGAAAATCCAAATGGTTAAAAAACACCAGACTTGTTCCTCATCTCAGTCATTGTCTGGTATGGACTGGCCAAACGTCTTAGTAATAAAGTTAAACAAAAGCTATGTCCAGTCACCTAATCACTTATCACCATGAGAGCTGTAGGGGTTTGCTCAGACTATACATAGGTTTATTACTGAATGCTAAACTTGAAATAAGACATGTACAAAGGTTCAAAGCAATATCCTGTCTGTTGATTCTTATCAACAGATTATCATTACATGTATGGACTTGCCCTTAACTTTGACACAGTGAATTTTTTAGCCCATTTTGTTACAAGTACGCTGAATTCCAAAGTTTGTGGACCTGTTTTATGTTTCCAGAAAATACCTGAATAGTAAAATGTGCCCAACCTTCCAAAGGTAAATACTATTTTAAGACATGACTGCATTAGACTGAAACTTAAAAAACTGGACTTATTCCTATGTGAGAATTTTTAGCATATGGAAAAGGCAAGTCTGTAAACTGAGATTAGTAGTGTAGTTCTACTGCTGTGGAATTACATTGGCAGGAATTTAAGAGTGTTCAGCATAGGTGTGTACTAGGCTAATGGCCCTGGAGCCTTTACAAGCCTAGCCCATAGAAGTGCCCTGGCATTGTGCCGCCCAACGTTAGTTCCTAGTGCCTCTATCAAGTAGAGCCACTGGAGTGATCCCCGGGGTGAACTTTCTATTTCGCATCCACTCATCAAGATCTCTCTTGAAGAGGGCCAGTGACGTGCTCTGCTTGACATGTATGGAAAGTCCATTCCAGAGCATGGGCAGTCTCTGTGTTATGCACCTGTCCCTCCAGGATGTTCTGTTGATTGTGATAATGAGGCGAGGTCTCTGGAGCATGTGGTTCATAGGAATTGGGATTTCTTTAGATGTAGCATTTCTAACAGAGCTGGGACAGACATGGCTTTGTAAGTCGAGCAGATATCGCCTCTTAGTAGACGATATGAGACAGAGAATAACTGAAGTTTTTTGAGTCTGTCTGTGTAGGACATGTGTTTAAGGCATAGGATCTTCTTTTTGAGGTACCTTTGTGGCCTTTCCAGCTGTTGCATGTGTCTAGTGAGGTACATGCCAAATGGGGCATTATACTCGATGATTGGCCTAATTAGGGAAGAGTAGAGAAAGATGATGATCTCTTTCTTCCTGGATGCAAAACCATTGGTAATGAGATGTTCCATATAGAAGGACTTTCTGACCACAATGGCAGTGTGGTGGTCGGAGAGGTTGCTGTCAACCTGGTGTCCCCAGATCTCTTAGAACACCTTCAGTGGTCAGTGGGCTCCCATCAATGTGGTAATTAGTGGGAACTGAGTTTTTCCCAAAGGGGATGACGACGCATTTTTTGGCATTAGGCGTAAGGCCATGGTTTCAACACCAGTCATTGGTCTCAGTGAGGCCTTTCTGTAGGATGTCTACATCACTTGGGAGTTAATGATGGCTCCCAGCTTGCAGTCATCTGCGAACTTGGTCAACCAGAGTCCCTCCGTGTTGACTTGAACTTCTGAGAAGTAGATGCCAAACAGGAGAGGACCCAGGACTCCTCCCTGTGGGACTCCACTCGTAACTGGTCGGCAGTCTGACTTGGGGTCTGCTACTTTCACACTGTGGGTTCTATCTGTGAGACAATTTGCAACCCACCTAGTTATGTACGGGTTGATGCTTGTCAGTAATTCCCCTCATTCCTGTATCCGTTTGTTATACCTTTTTAGAATGCCTCTGTAGATTTCATTTCCACAATCCATTGTTATAGCCCATTCCATGGGTCCACAGCCCTCTTCATAACAAAGTGTTTTTGCATACTTAGGGAGTAGTTGGTCCCGACAATTTGCTACCTTGTAACTCTTCTTCCCCTTGGGTCCCTCCTGTTCAGATCATCCCATTTACAGCTTCCTGATACAATCTTGGGCATATCTCTCTATTTCTTTTAGTCTTATGTGGGAATAACTTTAGCTGCTCTAATTTCTGGTCATGTCCTTTCCCCTCTGTCCTATGCATTTGTCCGGTGGTTTTCCTGTGATATCCCTCTCCTAGTATAACCTTCAGAACTGCACATAACCATTGAGATGTGGCCTGATCAGGACTCAGTATAGTGTAAGCAGTACTACTATGCTTCTAGAGTATAGCCCCTTGCAGATACAGAAACTGAAGGGAATACCTTGCATAAGAAGACAAACATGCCTGTCTCAAAGACAATAGTTAGACCCTCCTATGATGTCTCTTTCCCCTTAGGTATACAGAGTTTCGCAATAAGCCTCCCGCTGATGGTGTTCTTTCAGTAACTGATATTATTTGAATTCTTTAGCAGTGATGGCTCTTCTTCTGTAATTGTTATTGTTATGTTGGCTCTGTGGTGGCTGAAAATTATCATGCAGCCAAACCACATACTAGCTTAACAAACTACATGCATAAATAAGTAATACATCTCAACATTATTTTGAATGCTACAGTTACCCTCTCTGTCTGCTCTTGTTGATGCAATCCAGGTGTGATAAGGAATCCCAGATCCTTTTCCTGCTTGTTGCTTTAAGTCCCCAGCTGATATTCCACACCACAGTTGCCATGACCAAGGTGCATTACCTTGCATTTTTCTGCACTGAACCTCAAATGCCACATTTCATCCCTACTGATTATCCTTTCCAAATACTTTCTTAGACTTTCCCGCTTATCCTACATTGCTGCATCTATGTTTATGTCATTAGTGAAGTAGTTAACCCTGGTCTGTTATCTCTCAAATTTGTCTGAAATGAACACACTGGACTTTTCTGGAGCTGGGACCAATCCCTGGAGCACTCCACTAATGATTTTCCTTTTTTCATACCTTTGCCTTTCTCACTGCAAGCCTGTAGATCCAACTGTTTATGCATTCAGAAATCCATTTCTTAGTTTCAATCCTGCCACCCAGCCTCTCCAGTATTCTTAGTAATCTTCTGTGCAGTATCAAGTCAGAGGCCTTGCTGAAGTTCAAGTCAGACAACATTTACCATACTCCCCTGTCAAGGTCTCCTCTACATCAATCATAAACCCACATTATGTTTGTCTAACAGCTCCTTCTCACCATGAGCCCTTGTTGGATGATGATCTGAAGAATATTGTCCTGCAGGGAAGCAGCTAGCCTTTCCCTGAGGATTCTGACCATGATTGTCACTACCACTGCTTTTACACTAATTTGCTTATAGTTCCTTGGATTTTTCCTGCTACCCCTTGTAAAAGGGTACCACGTTTGCCATCCTCTGTTTATCAGGCACTTCTGCACTGGCTGTAGTCTGTTTAAAACCTTTAACAAGGAATCTACAAGTACACTGCCCAGATTCCTGAGGACCAGTGGAGGCAGCCCTCTTGATCCTTTCACTTTACTTTCAGAAAGACAGTTTGTTCTCAACCTCCTCCCTCTTTATTTTGGCATCTGTCCATTTCTTCCCCTTTCCCACCTTACCTCAATACCAGCACCCTTCCCTTTCTTTCCTTTGCAAAGATTGCAACAAAGTAATCATTCAGTATACCCACTTTTTCATTGTTTTCTGTGCTTTTCTTCCAATCATTACTGAGCATACATCTTGACTTTCTTCTGTGTAGTTGAAGAAGCTTTTGATGTTTTTTGTGTTTCACTGTTGCAGTCATCATACATGGGTTATCTGCCTGCAGGTAGCCCTCAGTCGGCCCGAATACCAGTGTCTTGGGATTTCTGCGTCGGATGCTGTCACTTCTTCCATGATGTCAGGTCATCAGGGGTATAAAACAGGCAGCCGATACCATTACATCAGCTTTTCTTGCCGTGTGGGAGCCAGAAGCAGAAGCAGTTCGCAAGTGCAAGTCGGCCGCTGCCTGACATTTTCATTTTTCGAGTTTAAAACCAGAAGTCTTCTAAAGTTAAGTACCCCGTTGGGGATCCTTTTTTCTTGCTCTAACCGATGTCAGAAAAAGTTAACAGTTGTCTTGCCTGTGGAAAGCAAATATCTTACAGAGATTTTCATTCTTATTGCATCACCTGTTTAGGCCCAGACCACGACGTTCCTCGCTGTTGGTTTTGTGCCTTGTTCAACACCCAAACTATTCATCGTCGGGCTATCTTTGTCACTAAATTCTTTCTCTCTCATTCTCCATATTCCGAAATGGCTTCGATAACCCATCCGACGACCGATCTTCTGAAAAAACGTAAGGATAAAGACAGAGACAGACTGCATAGGTTCAAAACTGCCAACGATGCTTCCATTAAGCTAGTTGTCAGTCCACCAGTACTCAGTGAGGAGCTTTCGCAGCCCCTGATACCCGCTTCTACAGATTCACAGGCCTCTACTGAGACCCATTCGGAGTCCGGTATGCCGCGGGATGCTTCTTCGATTATGGAACCCGCGGATGTCTCTACCTTGGATGGGTCCGGAGCCGCTGTGCAAGCACCGGCTTCTGAGGATGTATTCAGACCTTCCGATGTTCACATTAAACCGACTACTTCGTTTCTGACTAAAACTGCCGAGTTTCTCAGGCCCAAAGTTTGCACTACGTCTAGGAAACCGACGACCAAAGCATTTTCTCAAGCTCCCATGCCACAGAAACAAATGCTTAGAATGGCTGAAGACCTTATTACTTTAATTAGGGGAAGCCAGCCTTCCCCTTCTAAAAGACAAAGAATAGATTTCCCTTCTGATTCTACAGACCATGAGTCCAATGACTATTACCCCTCTGATTACCAGGACATACCCTTATCTACCTATGAAGATTCAGATGCAGAGGATTCCATACCCTCTGCCTCCCCTCCAGAGGACTTTTGTTTCAGTGAAACCTTGCATACCCTAAGAGAGCATTTCCGCTGGGAATGCCAGGACTACCCACAGTCCAAAAAGAGACTCTGAGAATTTTTAGGCTTGTCTCAGCACAGGCCTCTAGCTATACCCCCTGTCCTGGATATTGTAGATGATGTCTTTATGGAATCCAGTCTTACCCCTGATACTTTACCACTACCTCCTAGAAAGCCTGACAGGTACTACAGAGTACCTGACTCTCACAAATTTCTCTTTAAAAATCCCACTGTGGATCCAGAGACCATTTCCCAGGGACCTAAAGGTATTAAGGCTACTACAGCCAAAAACCCTACCCCTTCGGACAGGGATTCTAGGGCTTTAGACAGATGGGGTAAGAAGGTATATATCTCTACAACTCTTGCCATTAGGGCTTTAAATTACCAGTTTCACATGTTGAAGTACCAACATCATGTTATGGAACTAATTAAACAAAAAATGTTGATTCCTGATTGTGCAGAAAATAAAGATTTACAAGAGTTAATGCATTCTGCAAACCAAGTTGGTAAACATACTTTACAGTGTGGTTTTGATGCATTAGAAGCATCTTGCAGGGCTGCTGTCACTGGGTCTGTTCTGAGAAGGCATGTTTGGCTGAAGGAACAAATCTTGCCAGACCATGTCAAAGCAAAATTACTAGATGCTCCATTAAACCATGAATGTTTGTTTGGCACAAAAGCAGAAGAAGTTCTTAAAAAGATGGAGGAAAAAGTTAAATCTATGCAAACGGTTAAAGATTTCTTACAGGTGGAGCCACCTAGATTCAGTAGGCATTGGCCTTCTAAAAACTAGTCCTTTCCAGTCCTTCCCAGATTTTCTCAGTCCAAACCCAGGGGCAACAGACCACAAAAACTACAGTCTCAGGGTATGCAGAGATCTAAACAATGGAGTGCTCCCACCTCAAAAACAGGGAGTGGTAAGCCACCCCCATATGGAAAATGTTCACAATGACTTGCCTTTCATCCTTCCCAGCCATGCTCAAGCACTTGCACCCCCAGGAGGGAAACTCACCCTGCATGCAAAAATGTGGGAGTACATTACCCAGGATCGCTGGGTCTTAAACATTGTATCCCAGGGATCCAGATTCTACTTCTACTCACTGCCAACCCCAAGTGGGTTGCCAGACCTTCCTCCAAACCAGTGGGCAGAGGCCCAAAAGCAAGTACTTTCTCTCCTCAGTATCAGGGCTATTCAGCCTGTTCCAGCAGGGCAAAGGGGACAGGGTTTCTACTCCAGACTGTACTTGGTGCCCAGAAAAGAGAACTCTTGGCGCCCTATCCTGGATTTGTCAATTCTCAACACCTTCTTGGTGGTACCAAAATTCAAAATGCTTACACTCCAGCAGCTGCTTCCTAGGCTAGCCAAGGACTCCTGGCTAGTCACCCTAGACTTAAAAGAAGCTGATCTGCACACCCCCATAAGGGAATCTTGCAGGAAATATCTATGTTTCAGGGCAGGCTCTATGCAGTATCAGTTCTCTGCACTTCCCTTTGGCTTATCTACTGCACCCAGGGTATTCACAAAGTGCCTGGCTCCAGCCATTGCATACTGCGGACAGAGAAATATTCAAATTTACCCATACTTGGACGATTGCCTGATTCAGGCAGACAGTCAGGAATTGCTACTTCAGCACCTGACCTTTGTAAAGAGACTCCTAACCTCTCTGGGGTATACCATCAACGAAAAGAAGTCACATCTGGTACCCAGCCAAAAGATTGTATTCCTGGGAGCAAGCTTGAACACAACTTCCCAGATGGCATTTCTCACTCCAGAAAAGCAGGTTTATTTGAAAATTACTTCAAACTACTAGCCACCAAAAGCCAGCTATCTGCAAGAAAAATACTACAAGCCCTATGGTTCATGGCCTCATGCATTCTCCTAATTCCATATGCAAGACTGCATATGAGGAAACTTCAGTGGTACTTAAAAAGTCTCTGGTGTCAACATTCTCAGGACCTAGAAACAGCAATTCCTATCATTCCTTGCCTTAGGACAGAGTTCCTTTGGTGGGCAGAGGCTTGCAACCACACCAAGGGACTCCCTTTCACTCAACCCCTCGTCGCCCAAACCCTGACAACATACACATCAGACTGTGCATGGAGGGCTCACATGGCAGGCAAATGCATTCAAGGCAAATGGAGCCCAGGACAAATTCACCTACATATCAATCAAAAGGAAATGTTAGCTGTACAGAATGCACTGACAGCCTTCAAATACCTTAACTTTCCAGGACAACTCTTGATTAAGACAGACAACACCACAGTTATGTGGTACATAAACAAGCAGGGGGAACTCATTCCTACCCACTCTGCAGGTTAGCCATGGCTCTGTGGAATACAGCCTTGAGCAATCAAGTGCACCTGCAAGCTCAATTCCTGCCAGGCAAAAAAAAATTACTGGCAGATGACTTAAGCAGAAATATATTGGACCCACATGAGTGGAAACTGGATCCCAACTCATTCAAACTTCTAATTCACAGGTGGGGGACACCAGATGTGGACCTCTTTGCTTCCCCCCAAAACCATCAATTGAGCAAATTTTGCACCAGAACTCCCCACAGCCAAGCATGGAGAGTGGATGCCCTTTCCTTTACATGGGAAAACCTCTCAATCTATGCCTTTCCCCATCTGCCCCCCCCAAACGTACTACTCAAGATCAAACAGGACAGGCCAAGGACAATCCTTGTTGCACCAGACTGGCCACGCCAGCACTGGTGCCCACTCCTACACAGTCTGACAGCAGTGCCACCCTGGCACCTACATCAGACCCCCTCTCTGTTCTCCCAGAAGGGGGGGGACAGATTTTACGTCCTCAGCTGCAAACCCTGAACCTTGTAGCCTGGTTTATTCCCTGAATACATCAACAGCAACCCTCAGCAAACAGGTGTTGGATGTCATCCTTGAGGCCAGGAGGCCTAGTGCTAGGAAATCCTATTCAGAAAGGTGGAAAATATACTGTTCTTGGAGCCAGTCTCAGGGTAAGGACACAGCCATGCCCACCTTACCTCATATCCTAGATTATCTAGCAGAGCTCCATAAAGGCCTATCCTTCTCATCAATTAAGATTCATGGCTTAGCCATCTCAGCTGATTACAATACTGTGTCACCCCTCTTCTCTCACCCTCTGATAAAACAGTTCCTGAGAGGAGCTAACAACTTAAGACCCCCCTCCCCCCAAGGGGAGTTCCCACTCCTGTCTGGGACCTTAACATTGTACTAGAGAAACTCATGCTTCCCCCTTTTGAGCCTGCTGCTACAGCAGAGTTAAAATTCCACTCTTGGAAAACAGCTTTACATCTAGCCATCACTTCAGCAAGAAGAGTGTCTAAGTTACAGGCTCTTAATGGCTGTGGAACCCTTCATTATAGACAGGGTTTCCCTCAGGAGTAACCCATCATTTATGCCCAAGGTGGTATCCAGTGTGGCTTTAAACCAAGCCATCCATTTACCAGCCTTTTTTCGTAATCCTCAGAATAAAGGGGAAAAAATCCTGCATTCCTTGGACATGCACAGACAGCTCAGGTTCTACCTTGACAGGACTAAGCCTTTCAGAAAAACTGACCAGCTGCTAGTCAGCTTTGCTACAGGGGCAGAGGGCAGGGCCATTTCAAAGCAAACCATTTCCAAATGGACAGCACACCATCCATTTCTGCTGCAAACACCATGGAAAACCTACCCCACAGGGGATCAAAACTCATTCCACTAGAGCTACCTCAACTTCTGCAGTATTTCTCAGTTGAGTCCCTACCAGGGACATCCTGGAAGCTGCACCCCGGAGTTCTGTACACACCTTCACAAGCCATTACCACTTACCTGTCTTTTCTAAATCCAGAGCTGTTTTTGCCACAGCAGTCTTACAAGGCCTACTAGCCAACCCTAATACTTCATGACTGCCTCCACCCTTCCTCGGCTTTGAGAATCAACCCAGAACTGCAACAGTGAAACACGAATAATATAATACAGTTGTGTACACTTACTATAAATGTAGATATTCAGGTGTATTCACTGTTGCAGTCCTGGTTAACCTCCCTCCAGCCCCCTGACTTCTCTATGCTTTCTACCTTTACTCTTCCTGGCCATATTTTATGGCTATGGTATTTACTTTTTACTGGAGGTGTTCCACACCATGTAATTGCTTCCTGTTTTGGCAGCTGCTGACATCTGGGGCAAGAAAAACTGATGTAATGGCATCAGCTGCCTGTTTTATACTCTTGACGACCTGTTGTCATGGAAGAGGCGACAGCATCCAATGCAGAAATCCCAAGGCTCTGGTATTCGAACCAGCTGAGGGCTACCTGCAGGCAGATAACCCAAGTGTGATGACTGCAACAGTGAATACACTCTAACATCTACATTTATGGTAAGTGTACACACTTTCCACCTCTTCCTCCTCTTGATCCCTTCTGCCAGTTATCTTTCATCTGCTGGTGTCCTCACTTTCTTTTTGTCTTTTTGTTTGCCACTCTATACTGTGCCTGTTCTGCCTCCCTCCCACCTGTTGTATGCCCTCATCACAGGTTAATATTTCTATATCACTGCATGGGGCTTCCCTTTTTGCATGTTTCTTAAACTCTTGTCCTCATACCTCCATACTGCATCTCTGACCCATTCACATAGCTTGTTTATACCCTCAGTTTGCCTCAACCCATCTTTGACCTTGTTTTTCAGTTCCTCGCAGTCCGATGTTCTAAGGTCCCACACTGTAATCTCATTGATTATCCTTTATTCCCACTCCAAACTACACAATGGCATCTTCAGCCAGACATCTCCAATCACATTTATTTTGTTTATGGCCATATCCAGAATTCTGTCTTTTCTGGAAGAAGAGTATTCCGTGGAACATATGTATTTTGATCAGCAGATCTATAGCAGTGGTGATGCTGATGAGTATCTGTATGATGGAGAACTCGTGGGGTGCACGCTTTTTCCAAGCTGGAAATCTGACATTGCATAACATTTCCTTTAATGTATACACGTCTTCTTTAGTACATTTGCATCACTTCTGTCATTGCTATTCAAACTCAGTAGTTCTCAGAATGTTTCTGCTGCCTAGCATTGTTTAAACATTAATGTATCTGCTGTATCAAGACCTTGATATAGTTTCATCTCCATATTTTAGAGGCATGGAGATGCTATTTAAGAATGCCTGCAAGTGACAATTTGGGATATGTCTTGGAAAGTGCAGCATTCTATCTTATGTACTATTTGGATTGGGGCACTTATAACATAGCTTCATTTTGGTTGAATATTATTTTTTGTAAATACTGAAGTTTATTGATTTTATGTGTCTGAAGCATATTTATCTAAGCAGTGTGGAGTTTGGTGCAAATTTTAGATTCCTTCATCTGGCCTGCACGTGCAGCAGTAAAAAAAAAAAAAAATAACAGAAATGAATATCTTTATTATTACCTATGTCATCAACTTTTATATTAATCTAATTTAGGAGTCATTTCATTTTGTTGACAGTCAGCCTTCCTCAGCAGTTCATTTATTCACAGGGGACCCAGAGAGAAAATCTTTTGCAAACAAAACAAAGACAGTGACAGCATATGTAAACATTTCAATTATGTTAGGACATGTTAAGCAATATGTGGCAAAACAAAGTACAGAAGAGATAGTTTTAACTTCAGTTTCAAGTTCAGAGCTAACTCAGTTGCTTAGCATTAGTATCTGTAATATTGTCTTGCTGAAATATTTTTCCAGTTTTGGTGTGAAATTAGGGTTGACTGAAGGTGTCCCATCTTAAGAACATGAATTGCTTTAAATGAAGCTATTCACTATCCTTTTGTACTGTGTTGTAACTGTGGCATTTCCGCAGTACTAAGTAAACATGAACAGACAGTTTACTAAACTTTCCAGCTGCAGTTGGATAAAGGCATACTGACACAATGCAGTGGTTTTTACTGTTCATTTAATTTGCGGTTTTTATTTTTTGTGTGTTATGATTTTTGTATTAGCTGCAGTCTTCAAGAGTCTTCAGCATTGATTTGTCAGAGATGACAGCTGAGGTAATAAAGGCCAGGAAAATGAGAGAGGTGCTGGTAGTGGAGGTAATATTCTTTGGATTGTTACCTTTCCCAGCATTCAGCAAACTGGAGCATGACAAAGTTAGGGAGTGTAATGATTGACTGTAGAAACAGAAAAGGGAGAAGGCATCAGACTCATAAAAGGTCATGGTAGACCTGGCAAGAAATAACATCTTTGCCTAGAAGGCACCACTGTGCTAAGGACTGGATTGGAAAGGTAGTTCTCAACGACTGTACCTTTAATGTAATATGGAAGGAGGAAGATGATGTTCCAAAAGCAGCAGAAGAGAATTTTATTTCTGCAGAAAAGAAAAAGCAAACAAAAAAAGAAAGAAAGATACAGGACCTAACTGAGGATCAAACAGTGGCCTTTGGAGCATTATGTAGTATTGCTTTAGTGCAAGAAGTCTGCAGATGAAGATGGAGTTGCTGCAGGAGTTGAGAGTAGACATTGCTAATATCACAGAAATATGGGTCAGTGACAAGAGGAAGATGGGCATTCATGTCTTTGATTATAGATTCATCAGGTATGATAGAGAAGGAAAGCATATTAGTATAGTAGCAATCCACATAAACAAGGGAATTAGATGTAAAGTTGGAGAAAAGGAGGAAATGTATCCCATGAACAGAGCCGGGGGGAGGGTCAGAACTTGGGTGAAGTGCTATGGCAGTTAAAGTAGAAGGAAGGAATGCTGGGATGATATAGTATGTTGTCCTCCATATACATAAAGGGTGATGAAGGGAGACTAAAGGACGGAAGTAGGAAGAAGACAGTAATTCTCCTGGTGGATCTGCATTTCACAGGATCAGACTGGATAATTCTGAGTTCCATATTAGATGGAGAAAAGAAGTTGAGCGAATGAAGTTTTGGGCCATGATGGACCCAGCGAACTGGTACAGGGCTACAAGAAAGAATAGCACTTTGGATGTAGACCTTATCAAGGCAGAGGTGGTAACAAATGCCCAAATGAAGGCTCTGTTAAAATACTGTACGCATGTGGTTTACAGTGGTTGAACAGCAGCAATCCTAAAAGATTAGTGTGTGCAGCATTTAAGGGACTGCTTTACGCTGACCTGGAAGTCAGTCAAAGATGAGTTAGAAGACTGGGAACTGGGAGTAAGAAAGATACAAAGAACACACTATTTTTCTCAGTATTCATCAGTGATATGAACACCATCACAAACACAGCCACCGCTGTTTAATATGTGGATGTTTTAACACTTATAATCAAATTTTACTCTAAATGAACTTCAGGCAATCAAGCAACAATAATTTCAGTACATTGTGACATGGCTGGAGCAATCTCAATTAGTACTTGTACTTATTACTAAAACAAATCCTCTCTGCACCTGATATGGTCCATAGGAAATGTTTAAACATAAGCAAATACTCCATATAATGGATCATTTGTTATGTTGAATATGTTTAACACTGACAGAAGTGATCAAAACTCATTTGATCTCTTTTGCCAGTGTTAAGTCCATGCAAAACTGTGAAAAGTGGGGATCAAGGAGTTTGCCCTTTCCCCACTTTAGAGCTGTCATGGAATTTGTATATATAATTAGCAGGGAGGCTTTCCCCTGCAAAAAAACGTTTTTTGATATTTTGGGATTGATCATTAGCCATTCAAGATTTGTGTTCTTCTATGTGTAGAAGTACATCCAAATGTAAATATTAAAACCCTGCATAATACCCCATATAACAAGTATATCAAAAATACTAAGAGTCATTATAGACCAATAATTAAAATTTGTGTACCTTCGTTGAAGGTTGTGCATCAGGGCTGGCAACTCGGCACGCAAAAATCAGCTGCCAATCATTAGCGGACTGGAGTTCCGCTGTGGTGCCCCTAACCGGGAAAAGCCGAAAGACACATACATACATACATACCTTTAGTAGACCTTTTACTGAGTAGAATCAAACAAAAACTAAAGGAGTAAAGCAAATCCATACTTATTTAAATTGTCATTCAATACAACTGCTTGTACATTCATGTTTTCAAGCGCCCTCTGTGCATTTTCTGTTATTACAAACATCTGTATAAACAAATGTAACACATGAAAACAATTCTACATTATAGTGGCCAAATCTGTAGCTAATCTTCCAATAAGATGCATCATTGTTTAGCTCGAAAGAGGATTGAGTAATCATATTTTTGAAATGTTCTAAAATCTGTCAGTTAAAGGTAGTACATGGCATTGTGTTCATGCCTGAAAAATGTCCAACAATTAAACACCTTGAACAAATTCAGAGCTTAATGAAGTCACTTGGGTGTCTAAATCTGAGCCTAATATTCACTGAAAAATCTAATACTCATTTTGGTGGCTCATTTTACTGTGTACATATGGCAAAATTATAGAACTGGATCCCCTCTGAAATGCATCCAGAATGTAACCAGTATTTAAAAAAAAAAAGTCCAACTTCTTTAGAACATTCCAAACAAAAATGTTACATCCATTGTGGATTCCTTATCTATGTCCATTCTCCCTAGTGGCCAACCAGTTATTACCACATAATTTTACAAATCAGATTTTAAACCATAATGAACATTTGCAGTCTTCCCAGTACCAGGTATTGTATTCTTAATTACAACATATTATTCAAGTAAACAAGAATTGACACCCTCAATAGAACAGGTGATATGACCTGTTATAATTTCTTCGAACGAGAAAGGATTCAATCAACATCTGTTGGGATGTGGGATGTGGGATGTTGGGAGGTTGGCATAATGGTCAAGGTGTTTGCCTTGCAGACACAAGGTGCAGGGTTTGATTCTCGCACGGGATAATTGGTTAAGCTTACAATGGCACACAAGTGCAGTTAGCCTAGTACTACTTTATGTTGGGAGGGTGGCCTAATGGTTAAGGTGTTTGCCTTACAAATACAACGTGCAGGGTTTGAATCTCACAAGGGATAATTGGCTAGGCTTAAAATGGCTCACAAGGGCAGTTAGCCTAGTACTAATCTATGAACCTATGAACCTATGTTTTCTGCCTGCAGAAAAGTCTTTATTTATTTTATCTGGATTGTAAAAAAATGTGCAAACACTTATATGTAAAAATTCTAAACCTACTGAGGGCCTGACATTTATCCTGCCATTGCTCCTGTACTTCTTAAGTAATCTTGCCTTGTAGTTTTTTTTTTCTCCTGATTTTATAATTTATTTATTTATTTATTTGTTGCATTTGTTTGCCAGGAAAGAAGACTGGGCCTAGATTAGTCCATTTTCAGTGGAGGCCAGCAGAGAGAACCTCCACATACATTAAAATACATACAAGAAACTATCACACACAATACAGAGTATAAACAGTTGCCGTGCATAGAAAACCGTTTGAGCACATCAATGCAGATTATTTGCATCCATAGTTTGAGCATAGCAGTACAAATTATTTGCAAGCATAATACACATCTGTATTATGTAATATTATTAGCAGTGCTGATGGAGTAGTAGAAACAGAGTATCAGACTGAAGATAATAATTGTTGGAGATTTGTAGTCCTAAGTAGATGGAATTTAGGAGGGCAACAGTGAGAGCTTAAAGAGTTAGTTATGGAAAGAGAGGATGGAAAAGTTATGCAAGTATTTAGATGGAGTAAAGTAAGGTTATAGTGGAGGGAGTCGGGTTTTGGGGGCTGCTGTTATAGCACATGTACAAAGCCACAGAGAAGAGAGATTTAGTCTGAGGGATTTCTTAAAGAAAGCAGGATTGTTAATTGTTCTGATTGAAGATTGGAGGTTATTCCATAGTTTTGAGACGGTAAGAGTACAGCATTTGGCCAGCTGATAGACTGGGTTTTTCAACTTTCAGCAGCATTTTGTTTTTTAAGAGGTTGGTTAGCATGATGCATAGTAAGTATAGTGGAGAGAGAGGCAGGTTGTTGGTTTGTATATACGTTTGTATGCAGTAGTTAATTGCTTGTAAAATCTAATACTTAACTTATTTTGTGCTTCAGGGATTGTAGCTTCAACGAGCAAACTTGCTAGTTGTAGTTTCACTGAGTGTGCCTGTCTTTTATCCCTGTTTCCTTGCACTTTATTTGGTTTCAGGAACTGGTAATTAAGTCACTTTCCTGAAATCAAAAGTTTTCCTTAGCACCTTCCCAGGAAATGATTGACCACTCACCTTTGCTGTTCACAAAATCTTGATTCCCTCAGTCACCTCATCCCTTTGCCTTTGACTCAGACCAGTTGGGAATGCCTCTTGACTTTTGTTGTCGTAGTTTTTTGTCATTGGAAATTTCTTCACTGTTTTGTGTGGGGAGACAGGGAGAGATACTGCACATGAGTCACAAGAACTCTGGTAAAACCATAAAAAATCTGAGATGTTAATCTTACCTGGACTAGACCAGAAGGAACAGAGTGAGAGGGTGTAGATAGTAGAAAACAGAATATGGAGTTGTATTCTCAGGCGGCTAGACTCCAAATAAAAAAGACATAATGCTTGCAGTTTTCTCCGGCCAGGTGAGATCACAGTAGGAGGACTGGGTGCAGTGCTGAAGCATATCTCTCAACCTTTTAGAATAAGAAATCCGGACAAAGCCAAAAATAATGGCTGGGCAAAGGCCCAAAAATAGGAGTACGTTTTGAATATTGTTTTATAAACTTTGAAAGTTGTAATAATAAAAGGTGTTGTGTTAGGATGCATGTTCTGGAGGATATTAAGTCTGAGATTAAAATGCCTGTCATTATTTAGTGACCTCAGTCCTCAATGATTTACCAGAAAACCACAAATTGTATTATTAACAGACCGAAGATGTGTGGCAAAAATCTGGGCATTCTGTGATAATCTGGAGAGCTGAAGGGGATATGTGTAGCCAAACAAGGAAGTGTATTTCAGATTGTTGAATGGAGAAGAGAAAAGGTAATGGAAGGATTCGTTTAGTGGAGGGGAAAGGAGTTTGAGATTTTCACATTAGACAGCAGAAGAGACAAGGGGGCATGATATGGGTTCTCAGGACATCACCAGGAAAGTGTAATGTGGTCATCTGAACAGGAAAGGTGGGGGGATGGCAGAGAGGCAGCAGATCATAGGAGCCACCTACTCCATGGATCTCTTCACAGAAACAACTGTGGATCCTAGGAATGGGCTGCCAAAATAGGTAATGGAGATGAAATATGCTGAGGCATTCAGGAGGTTACAAGACAGGTGAAGAAAGGATGAGGGAAGGATGTTGAAGTACTGTAGAGTAGAAAAGTTAAAAATGTACTTAAGCAGCAGGCTTGATAGGCATAATGTGTTTACCAGACATCTAGTGAATGTAATGTAATCCTGATATTGCCATTATAACACGATATACGGGGTGGAAGTAATTGCTCTATCTAAACCTGTGCTGAGAATGTATATCTCACTAAATGCTTACATATCTGCCTGGATGCTTATTTTCTTCTTGCTTTACTTTTGGTTTAAACACGTGTAATAGATGAGCAGAGTTTAGAATGTCAGTGCCCTTCGTTTCCCCAGTACACCCGTGCAGTGAGTTCTGCCCTCTGACCTTTCCTGTCAGCATACTACAGAAAAAAGAGAATTCACTTTTTGTTATTCAGTGAATTTGCTGAAGTGTTGCATAAATGGTCTTCAGCCAATAGAATGATCCCCAGTAGTCACACTAGTTCTATAGTGTTCTACTAAAACATTGTACTGTAAAGATATTTGTTCTTTTTCTTCGTTTTTTTCCCTCACTGTTTAGTTTGAAAATTAAAACGAGACCTTTCTTGTCAAGTTTTGACATTTAAATGTTGATGTCTGGTGCAGTTGGTGTATTGGAGAATTTGGATAACTGAATCACTGTTGTTAGACTGGCAATGCATTTTGTCAAAGTTGGCTTGATGTCTAAGCAGAAAACTTTAGAAAACATTTTGTGGTGTGGTCTGTTACATGAAATGTGTTGCACTCCAAGGCTTAGTTATATCTTCCATTCTTTGTCTCTGGGAATTGTATAAAATGCACTAGCTCAAGCCTTCATCAGTCTTGCACACTTGTCCATTGGCATTACTCTAGTTCTTCCCCTCTTATGTATTTGTTTTTATTTGGAGACTGGGTAAGAGCTTCTTTTCAGACATAACCTAAGCCTCACACAGTACACACAACAGCACAAGTATAGGGCTGCATGCCATTATACAAAAGGTAATAGAATACAGTAGCAGATATTTGAATTGTACGTCAATAAGTTTCATTAATCCTAGCATATAAAACATTTCATTAAAGCAAAACTATATAATAGTAAAAAGTTTTGTACAGACATGGTAGTTTGGCTGCATTTGTTTACAGATTTACATATTCTGTTTCTGACATACAGTCGAGCACATTAAAGGTACTTGCATCGTAATGTCAATAAATAGTTTATTGCTATTTTCTTGAAAATAGTAACAAGCATAAGTAGTTCTGAGGTGGGATATAAATTTATAAAGGAGGTGTAGTTAGATCTTGTAGTTATAGGGCGATGATTCCATTTGGTGGGAAACTTTTTTTAAACTCACATTCCCTAATGCTAGAATCAGATTGGGTGTTTCTACTGTGAGGTTCTTTTTTCAACCTTTCACAGGCTAAGAAGAAGTAGAATTTTAACCACTGCCCTTAGACGTACTGCTTAGACTATCATATGGAATGTTTTAATTTTTGTATTTAGAGGTTGTAAGAGTCTTTTGCACAGAAATTATACTGACATAATACTAAACTGTGAGGACTGTGAGGCAAAGCAGTAGTGTAAATTGCAGGTTTCTGATACTAAATGGTTAAACTCTGTGCTTTCAATGAAGTCTTTTGAGAGGGTGAGAGGTATGCCTACTAATATATATATATATATATATATATATATATATATATATATATATATATATATATAGTGTGTGTGTGTGCAGCTGTTTAGTACTAGGTTAACACTTATTTGCCTGAGCTGATTAAGGACTTGTGGATGTCGTCCTATTTATATGCTGCAGTATCCATAACATGGGGGAGTCCGCCTCCGGTTGACTTGTACGTCTGGCCGTTATACCAAAGTTAAAATGCTACTGCAAAGGTACGTGCAATGCCCCGCATCTCACAGCTTACATCGACCATAAATAGATGTCGGGTATAAAGCAGACGTTAGCACACACCAACCTCAGAACTTTTCTGCTGATTGCTTGACTGCCAGCTCCGGTCGTCACTCACTTTGGAAATTCGCCTTTGTGCTTTGCTAGTATTTCAGATAAGTACCCCATAGGGTTTTTTTGTTATCTAAACTATTACTGTGTTGTTTCTTGTGAGTTAATGTCAGCTAGGAAGGGCAAGTGTCAGTGTGGCAGGCAGATTCCACACAGACGCCCACGAGTGCTTCTTGTTCTGTTTAGGACCAGAACATAATCATATGTCTTGTGATATGTGTAAGGCCTTTGTCCCTAAAACCTTTAGGAGCCATCTCTCTTCCCTTAGGCTGTACTCGGAAAATCAATGATTTAAGCACCTTGCACGAGATATGGACCTGATGTAAGGCCCTTCGGAAGAGCCGCAACCCAAGAAGCGTCGGCCTGACCCTATGTGTGCTCTCTCTATTCCAGGCGTTCCTCCCAAGGCCAGTGAAGACCCAGAGGCCGCATAGGAAACTACAGAATCTCCTGTGACAGGTACCTTGGGGGAAGCCATCAAGGAGTCTCTTGTTAGCATGTCCCAGAGGGAGTCACAGACATCTGAACCAGTCACTGGGGGTAAACCACAGCTTATTTCTGAAGGCTCATGTGGGGTTACTCAGATAGTGGTTCAAGTAGATGTTCTCTCAGATGTCCTTATGTTTTCTGACATCTGGGCCTCCTACTCTTCATTACTTGTTGGAGGCCCCTAAGAAGAAGAAAAAAGAAACAAAGTATATTTCTTCTGTCCAGAAGACAATGCCGTCTGACAAAACCCTTGACTAGCAGGCCTTTACACAAGGCCTCTTTAATGCCTTTATGACCTTATGCCAATCTTCAGTTCCTGTCCTGGCCCTACCCTCCTCCACTTTTGGGAAAAAGCCTGTGGAAGAAGTTTCCTTTGAGGAGGAAGACTCATCTGGGGATGAGTCATTAACTTATTCCTTACAGATTGCTTCTCCTCTGGGGTATGCTTTCCCAGAGGAGGAGTCTAATGGCACAGATTCTCCTGGAGAGGATATTACATCTGGGGAGACCATTGTGCAGATGACTGGGACTGTTGTCAGGTCTCTGAGACCCAGAAGAGGTATAATGACATGTTGCAAATGGAGTCCCCTAACCCCTCTGCCATCTCCCCTATGCTGCCTGCTTTTTTGGATGCCTTTTCTGCTGCTTCCAAGTTCCCAGACTCCCAACCTCCAACCCCTAAACAACCTGATAGATTCTACAAAGTGTGTGAGGGTGCTAAGTTCTCATTTAAGGTTCTGTTAGCTGACCCCCTCTACCATTTCTGTAGCTGCAGATAAAACTTTTAAGTTGTTACCCTCCACTTCCTTGCTTCCCTCTGATAAGGAGAGTACAGTTTTGGAGAGGTTGGGTAAAACAACTATATATGTCTGCCACTCTGGCTTTCAGAGCCATGAATTACCAAACCCATATGGCTAAATATTCTCTGGCTCTTATGGCAGATGTTATGAAACTCATTTTCGAGCTACCAGATACCCCTAACAAAGCCAAAATATCTAGCATTCTTAAATCCTGCAGCCAGGTTACCAGGCACTCCATAAAGTATAGTTACGATGCTGTGGAGGCCTCAGCCAGAGCAGCAGCATAAAGGGAATGTCTTAAGGAGGTATTCATGGTTTAGATTGGAGCCTTTGCCAGATGATATTAAAGCCAAGCTCGTGGATGCATCTTTAGCTAACAAGGCCTTATTTGGCTTTTGCAGCTGCAGAGCTCTTTAAAGCCCTTCAGGAAAAGGGGAAGGAACTACAAGATCTTAGGCACATTCTTGTTTCTCCTGTTCCCTGCTTCCAGAGAAATTATCCATCTAGGACAGCCTTTGTGAGAAAGGCCTCTAAGTATCTCACTCCCAAAAATACCAGAAAACAAGCCCCCACTAGATATTTCCCTTCCACACATTCTCAAAAGCAGTCCTTTCAGGCAAAACCTGGTAGCCTGTGATTACCAGGCCCTAAACCCCTCTACCCCTCTTTCTGTAAACCTATCCCTGTCCCTCCTAGCTTGGAAACAGAAAAAACAGGACTCTTGGGTCCTTACCATTACATAACAAGGCTATTTCTTGGTTTGAGAATCCAGGCCAACCTTCAGAGGTATCCCACAACCCCCTCAGGGCCAAAGGGCTTTCTTTCCCCCCAGTCCTGCATTCCCTGCTATCCTAAGGTACCATGCAAGAGGGAAAAGGGTTCTACTCCAGGATGTTTCTAGTCCATAGGAAAGAAGGCCCCTGAAGGCCTAGCTTAGATTTATCTCATCTTAATACCTTTCTGAAGGTCCCTGCTTTTCACATGCTAACTCTTCCTACACTGTTTCCCCTGATTCTCCCTCAGACATACATGGTGTCATTGCACATAAAAGATGCTTATCTTCACATTCCCATCCATCTATGTTTCAGGAAATTCCTGCGGTTCTCTGTGGATTCTTCTCACTTTCAGTTCTGTGCTTTACCATTTGGTCTTTCTACAGCCCCCAGAGTATTCACAAAATGTTTGGCCCCAGTCATAGCCTTCTGCAGAGTGCAGGGTATTCAAATTTTTCCTTACCGGGATGACTGCTTCATCCAGGCTTCATCCCCAAAGTTGGTGCAGGAGCACATGGACTAAGCTATGTCCCTTCTGAGGGGTCTGGGGTTTACCATAAACCTTGAGAAATCTACTCTGACCCTTTCCCAGGACCATGTCTTCCTGGACTGCAGAATTCGCACGGTCCAAAAGATGGCCTGCCTACCTTCAGGAAAAAATCCTGTCTCTCACCACTTACTTTCAGGAACTAATTTCCCTTCAGTCTCTGATTGCCAGAGAGTTCCTATGACTGCTGGGATTCATGGCTTCCACTATCCCCAATAGTACCCTTTGCAAGGCTACACATGAGGAAATTTCATGGTTCCCCACGACAGAGGACAGTCTGGAAAGAACACCTTCACCCTCTGGTATTTGTGGTTCCACTCTTTCCCTGCTTAACAAAAGAACTAAAGGGGTGGATTTCACAGGTTACAAAAATCCAGGCCTTCCCCTCCAACCAGGGTATGTACACAGTTGTGTCAGACATGGGCTGGGGTTCAACTTAGGAAATTGGAGGGTGACAGATGTCTGGACCCCCTCTCAGTCAAGGGAGCATATCAACATTAAAGAAATGAGGGCTTTGATCTTTGCTGTAAAAATTTTCAAGTGCAGAATCCTACCAGGAGTGATGAGATGGTTCACAGACAACACCACAGTCTGCTGGTACATCAACAAGCAGGGAAGGAGTCTGCTGGTACATCAACAAGCAGGGAAGGACAAAGTCTTGCATCCTTTGTAGATTGGCTCTGTATGCATGGGAGATTGCTCAACAGAGTCACATTTCTCTACAGGCTGTTTACATCCCATCAGTTCAGATTGTGATAGCAGATTCATTAAGCAGGTCCATGACTCAATCCCACAAATGGATGTTAAACAGGGATGTGTTCCTGGACTGCGTCCATCAATGGGGTACTCCACAGGTAAATCTGTTTGCCTCCCCCATGAACAGACAGCTTCCCAAATATTGTACCAAGATTCCATCCCCTCGGACATGGAAGGTGGATGCGCTTTCCTTTCCTTGGAAGAGGATTTTGTGTATGCATCCCACCCCCTTCCCTCTTATGCAGAAAGTTCTTATGAAAATTCAAAATGAACAACCAAACATCTTGCTGGTGACCCCCTTTTGGCCAAGACACCATTGGTACCCCCTTCTTCATCACCTAGCCAAGGGCAGTCACCACAAGTTACCCCTCTGAATGGACCTACTCACACAGGACAAGGGCACTCTTAATACACCCTCAAATGTCCACCCTAAACCTAAAGCTGTGAGTGATGGGGCTTTGATTCTCTTTAGACACTTTTACACGAAGGATGTGCTACAGGTAGTCAGAAAACCCACTATCAGAAAATCCTGTCTGTTCAAATGGAGGATGTATTCTGTCTGGTGTCTAAAAAGTAATTTGCAACCACTGTCTGTGGAGCTGCCAGTGGTCCTGTCTTTACCTGTGTGAACTGATGAAAAGTGGCTTGTCATACTCTTCCATCATGGCACATTTATCTGCCATCTAAGCATGTTTACCTTTGACTCATCCCTTGCCATCTAGGTTGGAAGTCAAGTTGTTCCTGAAAGGAGTTCTACACATCAGACCACCAAGGAAGCCAATTCCTCCCCCATGGGATCTCAGCTTTGTGTTGGAAAAGCTTACCTAGCTCCTTGTGAGCCAGCTAAGGCCTGTTTTCTACAACATTGCACATGGAAAACTGTTCTCCTGGTGGTTATTACCTCAGCCAAAAGGGTTTCTGAACTGCAAGCCCTCAAGGCATCATCTGCTTTCACAGTTTTCCATCGGACAGGATATCCCTACGTGCCAACCCATTCTTCATGCCCAAGGTAGGGAATGAGCTATCACTGAATCAGACCAACAGTCTCCCTACCTTCTTCCCATCTCCACAATCCCCTAGTGAAAGGATCCTTCATACTTTGGATGTGCACAGACAGCTCGGATACTACTTGGCAAAGACCAAGTCCATCCATACGTCTGATGGGCTTGTTATTTCCTATCACCCAAGAGCACTGGACATCCTGTTTCCAAGCAAACTATCTCCTCCTGGATCTCTAAAGCCCTTACCTTCTGTCACACCACAAATGGGAAGTATCTTCCTTCTCCAGTTAAGGCACACTGTACTAGTGATTGGTCTTCTAATGGGGCCTTCTTTAATGGTTTGTATATAGTTTCCATTTTGGAGGCAGCTACATGGTCATTTGTTCACACTCACCAAGCACTACAAATTGGATATTGTCTCCAGGTCCAGAGCAGGATTTGCCAGGGATATTCTGCATGGATTTGTGGAAAATGTCTTGGCTCCTCCTCCCAATCTCTCATGCATGACCTTTGGCATTTTCCCTCATCTTATGAATACTGCAGCATATGAATAGAAGGACATAGAATAGTTCTGTAAAATCTTACCATAACCACAAATGTCCTTGTCTTCTATATGCTGCAGTATTGCTTCCCCACCCTGCCTTTCTCCTGATACTTGCCTAACCTCTGGATACTCGCTTCCTTCAGGCTGGTGCTTGGAGGCGTACACTTTGTGATGGAGGCCGTCACACTTACCTTTGCAGTAGCATTTTAACTTTGGTACAATGGCCGGACGTACGAGGCAACCGGAGGTGGACTCCCCATGTTATGGATACTGCAGCATATAGACGAGAAGGACATCTGTGGTTACGGTAAGATTTTACACAACTGTTCTTTCTGCAAGTTAATAGTTTGTTGACTGTTTATTGTAAGTTTAATAAATTATTTTTATTATATGCTGACTGTAGTATCACTGCTGTTTTTGTATTTATACTAGCATATTTTAATTCTGTTGGAGAAAAAGTTTAAATTTCACTTTAATCATTTTAATGGATTTATTTTATTTCCAGACCTACTAGCTGGAGTTTGGTAAATTTGTATTACTTTCTTCAGTGTGATCATTTATTTTAATATATTTTTACTTACATTTTCATTTTTTTCCACAATAACCATTGTCACTGGTTTATATTTTCTTTTTTAATTATTAATGCACTGTGCCTTATGGTGGCATCCTATCCAGACATGGCTGTGCAGCAGTATTATAGTGTGCTTTAATCAACACCTTCTCATTAGATTGGGTCATGTACCCTGCTGTTTGTAAAAGACACAAAAAATACCCATGGTTGTCAGGACTGAAACTGACCCCAGTGCCCAGTGGTCAAAGGATATAGTGCACTTCCCATAGTCCAATCTTCCTTCCCTGTCTCACATACTCTCCAACAGTTTCCATGTTAAAGCCTTATTGACTAATAAATAATAAATGCAATCCTCTTTTTGAAGAAGGTGCCAAGCTTTCTAACCAGCATCCATTCCGTCAGTTACTAATATATTGTGCATGCCTGTTTGCAATAGGAATGTATACAACATAATTATATCAACTTTGCATTTGTCAATAAATTTCATAACAACATACCTTTTTGGGGGTATTTATCGCCAACACACCGACTGTAGTAAGCATTTACATTTAAATCTCAAATTAAAGTATTAACAAATTATAACTTTACTCTGTCCTGAAGTGTTTATTACTAAGGTCCCTTCAAAGTATTGTGTCCCTCAATCAACTCTGGTATCATGCAATTTGTAACTCCAAGCTCTACTTCAGTCTTATGATGAATGAATTAATTTTACTTCCACAGCTCACATGTGTGAAGTATAATTTTTTTCTTGTTTATTTTGGGGTTATGTTTGTTTTTAATCTTCAAGAATTTTTGAATACTCAGTTTTGATCCCTTTTGTGGAGATGCCATAACCGTAATTTTTGCATGTTCCACATCTGTAGTCTTCATGTCTCCAGTATCCTCTGTAAGGAGAATTTTTTTCTTGTTTATTTTGGGGTTATGTTTGCTTTTAATATTCAAGAATTTCTGAATACTCCGTTTTGATTCCTTCTGTGGCGATGTCATAACCTTAATTTTTGCTTGTTCCACATTTGTAGTCTCCATGTCTCCAGTATCCTCTGTAAGGAGACTTTAATATTTATCTTCAAAGGTAACCTCAACAGCAATCGATTTGTGAAATGGTAGTTTCCTAGGAAGATCCTCAGGCTGATTTAATGTAGCTCTAATGTTGAAATTAGGAGACAACTGCACTGTTGCTATAGCTGCAAATCTTCCTGATTGAGTGATGTGCTTCTGCACTCCACTGTTTCAAATCTTGTATCTGCAACTTATTTGAGAATGGTTCTTTTAGAAACCCATGTTTCAAGATACTGAGAGATGAGTTTTGGTTGTTAAAGATTCTGGATTCTGATCCCCATTTGATGTGCAAGTCAGCAGGATAGCAGAGCTGTGATAACAAGCCATTATAGCAACATGCTTTTTTGAACTTGAGACGTACCTCCCTAGACTACATGAAAAGAGACATAGAGGAGCTCTCTGAGCATGTAGCCCAGGCCGGTATGACCCTGACCTTGAGTAGCATCTTGCCCTCACCAAGAACGATGCCACAATATGAAGACAAGATGATCAATTTCAGCAATTGGCTTAAGTATTGGTGTCATTCAAAGGGGATCCAATGCCTGTCAGCCTGGGATGACATGCTCGACAAGCCACGATGCTTTGCTAGGGATGGCTTGCACCTATCACCCCTGGGCTTTCGGATATTGGCAAAGGCTCTTGCTATCCCCATAGTGCCTTTTTTAGGCAAGGCTCAAAAGACAAACCCACCTCCATAGGTATCACAAGGGATAAGAAACTAAGAGTAGTGCAACTCAACGCCAGAAGTCTAAACCTCAAGATGCATGCACTCGAAATCTCCTTAGCATGGAGAACATCGATATCTGTGCAGTAACAGAAACCTGGTTCAAGGCTCCTGAGAGCATCCCAGCACTACCAGGTTATACCTCATACCATGCTTTTCGGCCCCAAACCTTGGACCAAACCAGAAAAGGAGGGGGAGTATCAATATTCGTCAAAGATACCCACACCTCCAGGTTGGTGGCACAGCACGAAACATCAGAGACTATCCATGTGCAACTAACAGTGGGTAAAACTGCCTTCCAGTTTATAGCCTGCTACAGACCACCCTCCCAAACCCAGGAACTCCACTCGGCCTTCCTGAGAACACTGGAAAATATGAAGGTCTCTCCAAACACCATTATATTGGGCGACTTCAACTACACAAACATAGACTGAGAGCATTACTCTAGCTCCAACACCCTAGCCCAAAGGGTCCTAGAATTTATAAACTCAAATGCTATGGAACAACTTGTTACCACTCCCACAAGAGGGGAAAACATACTGGACCTGATCATCACCAATATGGGGACTCTATGCTCCAGACCAGAAATGTATCCCTCACTGGTAAGATCAGACCATAAACTAATCTCCCGACCCCACCCCATGTCCAGAAAACCACAGTGAAAAACTTCTCTAAAGCAAATTTCACACTCCTCAAAACTGAGGTGGAATCCTTCAAAGCCCCCGGGCCTGTGGAAAATACGGCCCAGATCGCAGAATCCTTTATAAATGCATTCTATGAACACCTTCAGGAATGCATGGATCATGCAATCCCAAATAAAACCAAGAACCAATCCTCCAAAGGCAGACGTCCTGTCTGGTGGGCCCCAGCCATAAACAAACTATACAATAGAAGGAGGAAGCTACTACATGATAGAGCAAAATCCCAAAAAGGGAAGGCATCTCTGATCAGTATTAGCAAAAAACTACGGGCACTCATAAAATCGTCTAAGGCCAGCTTTGAGAGAAAAATTGCACAGGACACTAAGGATAATCACAAGACTTTCTTTAGTTATGTTAGGTACCTGAGTGGGAATTCCCAGATATGCTCAGAATTAGTCCAAAATGACAAAAAATACATCGAACCCACAGACATTGCCAACATCCTAGCTGACAGGTTCAGCGCAAACTTCTCCCCCCCCCCACCAAAAGGGCAAATATCTTTCCCAGCAGAGTGCTTGCCCCCCCTGACATCTCAGATGCTCAGGTAAGAGCCACCCTCTCCAAAGCAAAGAACACAGCATCAGTGGGACCAGACGGTGTCCTGGGCTGCGTCCTACATGAACTCCAAGAAGAGCTAAACCCAAACATAAAACTACTGTTCAGTCTCAACCTTACTACAGGATATGTACCCAAAGAGTGGCGTTCAGCAATGGTGGTCCCTCTCCACAAAGGTGGTGCCTCAACGGATCCTGGAAACTATCGCCCCATAAGCCTGACTAGCTTGGTCTGCAAAGCTATGGAAAGGATCATCATGGACCTTATAAATAAAGGTATTGGGGACCTACAGACACTGGATCCTACCCAGTTTGGCTTTGTTAAGGGCAGATCCTGCCTCTTAAACCTGGTTGATTTCTTTGAAACAGTCACCAAGGCCATTGACGAGGGGAAGGTGGTCCAGCCTACCTGGACCTCGCAAAAGCCTTCGATACAATACCCCACTCGAGCATTATATATAAGCTCACCAGCTTAAATATAAACCCCTATGTCACTAGATGGGTTGCAAACTGGCTCAAGGACAGAACCCACATGGTTAGAATTGCTGGAGCCATGTCAGACTCCAAACCAGTTACAAGTGGCACCCACAAGGCTCAGTCCTGGGACCTCTCTTGTTCGGTATATATTTCTCAGAGGTACAAGCCAACACGGAAGGACTGTGGCTGACCAAGTTCGCAGATATCTGCAAACTGGGGGCCATAATCGACTCTCCAGCCGACACAAGCATCCTCCAAAAGAGCCTCATAGAAACAGAGAACTGGTGCCAGAGCCATGGCCTCAAGCTAAATGCCAAAAAGTGTATAGTCATCCCCTTTAGCAAAAACAAAGTGCCCACAAATTACCACATAAGTGGTAATCCATTAAGTACGGAAGAAGTAATTAGGAACTTGGGGACCCAAGTTGATAGCAATCTCTCATTTGGCAAACACGTGGCCAAAGTGGTTAGAAAAACATATTTTATATAGCCCACCTAATCATGAAGGGATTCACATCTAGATCAGGGGAGGTCATCGTGCCTCTTTACTCATCCCTCATCAGGCCCATAATTGAGTACAATGCCCCTTTTGGGATGTACCTTACCAGACACCTGCAGCAACTGGAAAAACCCCAAAAGTACCTCACCAAGAGGATCAAAGGGCTCAAACAGATGCCATATGCTGCCCGGTTAAAGAAACTCCAGCTCTACACAGTGGCATACTGCCTGCTCAGAGGCGATCTGTGCCTGACATATAAAGCCATGTCCAACCCGGAATTAATGGACATGCTGTACCTCAGAAAATCCAAATCCCATTGAGCTACGTGAGCGAGAGACTTGAACCTCAGCACTGAAATAAATAGGACATGCTGGAGGGACAGATTCATAACCCAGAGGCTCCCTTCACTCTGGAATAAAATCCAAGTCCAGGTTAGGCAGAGTCCCTCATTTCCTCGATTCAAGAGGAATCTTGATGACTGGATGGGAGATTGTAGGTTTACCCCGGGTATCACTTCTGTGTCACTGTTAGACAGAGGCACAGTATACTAACCTCAAAAAAGGGCATAGCAAAATTAATTTAAAATGGGTGGCGAAAGCCAAACACACTCTGGCTAGGCTTATAAATGCCCTAGGGCAGATAGCCTAGTATGAACCTATGAAATCTAGAAATGTCTTCTGCTTCCTAAGAGTATCTCCAGCAAAGCCCTGGAAAAGGCAAACTTGTTGGTTCACTAACAAAAAAGCTGTCCCTTCGTTAGTAGTATTGAGCAGCAACTCTTTTCTTCTATATGATTACAAGCAGAATAAAGGCTATCATCTTTTAGTGGTAGTAAAGCCCCATGTGCAATTTCACTTTCCATGCCTTGAGAGAACTGCAGTCCTAGAGCCATAGGCAAGTGCTCTTGCAGGAATATTAAGATCTGAAGTTGTTAATCTTCTTCCTATTTATCACTGATAGGACTCAGAACTGAGTCAGCCTTAAACCAAGCTTGCATGCACCAAAAACTCTCGAGCTAAGCTGCTACCCATAATGCCCTTTGCTCAGTTACCCCAGATCTCGTTTGCCGCGCAGCCATATAGCAGCATTTCATTGAGCTGTCTAAGTGATTTTACTGATATATTTGCAAGTTTTTGTAAAAGGTTTTTCCTGTTTTAGTCTGTTCTTGATATCTATATTGTTTCAGTTCTACCCACAGGTATCTCTTTCTTACCATTGTTGGTATTTTCTAACTTTCTACCCTTGTGGTATCTTGTTACCATTGTTGGTATTTCCTCTCTTTCTTCACATCCTCCACTTTCCTTACTCTTTCCCTTTTGCGTGAGTGTGTTCTGGGATGTCTGAAAAGAAAGGAACTACGGGGTTTAAACACTGCTCTTCTTGCAGTGGTAAACTGCCGAATAGTAATCTCCATGAAGAATGTGTGTACTGTTTGGGGGTTCTGCATTTGTAGGCGAAACCCTGTGTGATATTTGTGCTAGCGTCAGTCAGCAGATGCTGAATGAACGTCGTAACAAACTGATTTTGAAGGGCCTACTTGCTTCGCCTTTTTCTGAGACTATTTCTGCGACGTAGGTCTCATCCCTTTCTTCTGTGGACAAGAAACGTCCTCACTCAGGTCCCTCTTCACCAGCCAGTGACAGAGGTAAAAGTCATAAACACAAGGCCCATAAGTCCTCCTCAGAGCACCGTTCTGCCTCCTCAGTTCTGACTACTACATCGGCCCCAAGCTCGGCTCCAGCGAAGCTTACTGAGGTCACCTCATCGGCACCGATGACTACGGCACCATCTACTGCCTTGGTTCTGATCAGCTTATCTGTTTCTGTCTCGGCACTGACTTCACCCATTCCGCTTCGATATCGGTTCTGACAACTACCTTGGAATCGTTTTTGTCATCCACCCCTGTTGTAACCATACCGTTGTTGCCGATTTCAAAATTGGAATCATCTGTGCCATTCTGTGATACACCACTGACCTGATACTCGTCGACTGTGGACCCGTTTGCCGGACAAGTCTGCAGCCCCTTTTTGGACAGGCCTGATTCCGCCTCAGGGGCGTCGGTGAGATCCACCAGGAGCCTTTCTGCATTGGATGTGTTGCATCTTTTTGACCAGCTGCTGACCGCCAGGGGAATTTCAAATCCGCCTAGACCCTATCCCACTCCAGGCTTTGGGTCTATTAATCCAGCAACCCCTACTTACTCTCCTCCCTTGGATCCCTCGGTTCCAAGGCTCATTCATCCAACTTTTTCTAGAGGACTCCCTTCCTCGGTACTGACAGTTGCACTGTTTGAGGCCCCGAGACCCCTTTGGGTGTCAGTTCTGTTGGAACCCACCCTTCCTCAATCTCATGCTTGTGGGGGGTGGAACTTCCAGTTCTGATCTCTGTTCTGATGGTATTGTCAGTCCCGACTTTGGCTCTGAGGTTGACTAAAACTCTGAGTCTGCTTGAGGCTTCGTCCCCGGGAGCGGACCATCTGGAGCGGTGTGTGACCCCAGTTCTGATTTTGTCTTCTTCGGTTCCGAGCTCCCACTCCTCTTCAGGCAGGCCCACTTTCTGGGTGATGGAGAGGGTGCTTGCTTCTAGCAATCCTCCTCTGTTGGTTATTTCCCCAGTTCCTTCTGAGCCACAGCTGTCAAAGGCCACCCCCCAGGACTCCGAGAGCACAAGGCCCAGGAAACCCCTGTCCAGGGGATTTCCCTTTCTGAGTATTCTTCAGATTCCCCCACCTAAGAACCTCCTCGGAAACGGGTGTGTAAGAGGAAACACATGGACTCCCCAGAGGAGACCCTCAAGGAAGATATGGACTACGATAATGGGAAAGGGTCTCAACACAGTCACCCCCTGACACTGTCTCCTTCGGAGACATCATGGAAATCTTGAAATAGATGGATGATTGGAAGTCCTCCAACCCTTCCTCAGAGGAATCTGTATTCCTGCAGGCCTTTCATTCTCGGCTCTCTACATCTTGGGTGTCCCCCCCGCCAATGAGTTGGTTAAACTCATCATTCAATGGGCATGGAAGAACCCTGACTCCATTGAGGCCATCCCCTGGAGATCAGTCAAGGTACTCTCCCCTCCAGAGGATCAACCCCATTGGTCTAGAGGTTTACCAGTAGATGCTATGGTGGAGAGTCCTGCTGTTCACCTGCCCAACAGAGAGTCCCGGGCAGTGGACAGGTTAGGGAAGCGAGTCTTTGCATCAGCAACCTTTGCAGTTAGGTCTCTGAACTTTTTGGCACATTTTACGAGGCTCCAGAGAGATCTTATCTCTGAACTCTCTGGAACCCTCATGGGCCAAGTATCGGATGTAGCATGAGATAAAGTTGCTTCCCAACTTGCCACCCTAGAATCAATATCTAATTCATCTATGTGGTTGCTGTCACATGCAACTGAAGGAGTAGCTAGAGCTGTGGGTGCAGGCATAGTCATGAGATGCCACTCCTGGATGCACATTTGTGACCTCATGGACTCCAAGTCTTCCTTTCTAAATGTGCCTATTGAGCCATCAGCTCTGTTCGGTGCTAAGGTCAAGGATACATTAGCCAGGTGCGAGCAAGATGGGAAGAACTTGTCTGCTATTGGCCTACGCTTTTCCAAACCTCAGCGTTTCTTTTCCAGGAATCAGAGGAGCGGGAAGCTGTGGCACAAGACGTCTCAAGGTCCTTTCTGAGATGCACATGGTGAGGATTCCTCCAGAGGCCGAGGGGATTCCAATAATGGAAGATGTCCCTTTCGGGGCAGAGGGGGTCCCCGGAACCAGGGCTCCAGAGATTCCTTCTCGGGTAGACCATATCAGCACTCCTGAGGTGCTGCCCAATTACATTCCTCTTGAAGCAGCCAGGGTGCATTTTTCTCTGCACCAAGCTGCCTGGTTTTCCATTACAGATGATTAGTGGGTGCAGAGAATCATTACCAGAGGCTACCATATTCTCCTAATAGCTTTTCCAAGACCTCCGAAATCCCTTCCCAATGTTCCACCCAGTCAAAGAGTCGAGGCAGCTTCTGAAATACAAAAGCTATGTCAACACGAGCCATCCAATGGTCCCCCCCAGATCAGTGTGGATCAGGGTTCTACTCAAGATTCTTTTTGGTGCCAAAGAAAACGGGACTGGAGGCTCATTCTGGATCTCAGTCAACTAAACAAATCAGTAGTTCAGACCAAATTCCACATGGTCACGATTTAAACCATCCTTCCCTTTCTGTGGGAGGGTGTGTGGATATGCTCATTAGTTCTCTGGGATGCATATTACCATATCAAGATGGACAAGCACTCTCCAGGAGCCTCCTTCCCTTCTGGTTGGGAGTCAATCACTACCAATTCAGAGCCCTGCCTTTTGGTCTCTCGACGGCCCCCAGAGTGTTCATAAAATGCCTTACCTCGATGATTGGCTCCTCTCCGCCCCCACCAAGTGTCTTCTGTTGAGGGCCCTGTGCTACACTCTGGTTCTAGCGGAGTCACTAGGCATCACCATACATTGGGAGAAAGCCAACCTTCAACCCTCCCAACAATTGGAATTCATAGGGGCAATATTCAACACCCAGTCAAGCCTTATCTCACTACCTCTCCACAGGCTTCAGAGACTAAGGGCACAAGTTCAAGTGATACTCTGTCGAAGGAAGGTGTCTGTAAAGGAAGTCCTCCAAGCCTTGGACTCTATGGCTGCAGCCATCCCTATAGTCCCCTTAGCCAGACTACATATGAGATTACTACAATGGCTCCTTCAGGCGCAGTGGATACCCAATGTTCACCCCCTGAACTCACAGATTCTCATCACCAACACTTGCAAACTAGATTTCCTCTGTTGGATGAGTGTGGATAAAAATCTTTGGTGTCGCCCCTTCTAGTCTCCCCATCCTAGTGCCACAGTGACCACGGATGCTTCCCTGATGGGGTGAGGGGGCCTCTTCCAGGAAAAGTCAGTCCAAGGCACATGGTCCGATGTAGAGGTCAACTTGCATATCAGTGTCCTGGAGTTAAGAGCGGTGCTATTGGCATTGCAAGCTTTTCATCAGGACGATTGCTGTCCAGTCAGACATGTCCGTGGTCTGGTACAAACAAACAGGGAGGGATTAAATCTTACCCCCTATGTCGCGAAGCCATGAGAATCTGGCAGTGGGCGATAGCTTCCAACCGCTTTCTGATCACAACGCATATCCCGGGGAACTCCAACATGATTGGTGACAGGCTGAGCAGATGCATTCTTCATCCTCACAAGTGGTCTCTCAACCCGAGTGTAGCAGCGGAAATTTTCAGCCGTTGGGGCCAGCCATGCTGCGACTTTTTCGCCTCTCCCTCAAACACTAAATGCAGCAGCTACTTTGCCCTCTTTCCCCCTCTCAGGGAGTCACTGAGCGATGCTTTGACTCATGATTGGCCTACAGGTCTCCTTTATGCTTATCCTCCAGTTCCTCTGATCCCCCTTGTTCTTAGAAAAGCTATTTGGTTGAGAAGCAGATTGATCCTCATTGCCCCATTCTGGCCCCATCAAGTGTGGTTCCCTTCCTTCTACCTCATCTGTTACAACCTCGTTGGATCCTAGACATTCGTCAGGACCTCATATCTCACCCACAAGGGCGCTGACTCCCCGGAATCTGTCCACTCTCAAGCTGACAGCTTGGTTTCTCCACTTAAACTTTACAAGGACAAATGGAAAAGATACTCTATTTGGCCACATAATCAGACAATAGACCAGTTCTCAGCCCCAGTAGCCACTATTCTTCATTATCTGGCTGAACTGTTCAACAATGGGGCCTCAGCTTCCACCATTCAAGTCCATCTAACAGCTGTTTCCAACTTCCATAATGGGTCAGATGGAGTGCCACTTATTTCCTCTTGCCCTTGCAAGACCTTCCACAAGGGTATTTTCCACAGCAGGCCTCCTGTCAGACAGCCAGTGGAGGCATGGAATCTGTCCTGGGTTCTGCAGTCTCTTTATCTACCCCCTTTTGAGCCAGCTGCGACATTTGATCTAAAATTCCTGTCAAGGAAATCCTTATTTCTGGTGGCTATAACTTCATCCAGAAGAATTTCTGAATTACAGGCATTTTTTATAAAGAGCCCTTATCTGATCTTTCATATGGACAGAGTATCACTTCGTACTAACCCATCCTTTCTCCCCAAAGTGGTTTCTCATTTTTCGATTAACCAGTCAATTGAGCTCCCTGTGTTCTTCCCAAATTACTCTAACAAGGGAGAACTCTGCCTACATTCCTTGGATGTTCATAGACAATTACGTTTCTATCTGGACAGAACTAAATCCTTTCGCAAGTCAGACCAGCTTTTCATTTCCTTTGCGGGTCCTAGAATGGGAGGCGCAGTATCGAAAGTTACTTTGTCTAAATGGCTCAGGGATTAAATTGCCTTCACATATTCACTTACAGAGGGATCTAAGCCTGGCCAAATCAAAGCTCACTCAACTAAGGCTATTGCAGCATCTGTTGCCTTCCACTCTAGGGCCTCCATGGATGACATTTGTGCAACTGCCATTTGGGCTAAGCCCCACACTTTTATCAAGCATTACAAATTGGATCTGATCACCAGGGGAAGAGTGGCCTTTGGGTCTATGGTTCTCAGGAATGTCCTTCCATAAGGGTCACCCAAGTTCCCCAAGTAGCTGGGGACTTGGTCACATCAGTGATGAATAGGAAGAAGATTAACAACTTCAGATAAAGAAGTTATGTCTTACCATAACATTCCTTCTGAGTTGATGAACTTCTTCCAGTCATCACACCCTCCCACAGTCCCCCTTCTAAGGTTCCTGGCAGATCTTCTGTGTCTTTGTGGTGTATTAGGGTTTCTGCGCAGAGATGGCCTCTGACTTATTTCTTCTTCTATATGTTGCATGCAAACTCGATCTGAGGTAACTGAGCAAAGGGCATTGTTGGTAGCAGCTTAGCTCGAGAGTTTTTGGTGCATGCACGCTTGGTATAAGGCCGACTGTTCCGAGGGCTCAGAACCAAACCCATCAGTGATGACTGGAAGAAGATCAACAACTCAGATGGAATGTTATGGTAATACATAACTTCTTTTTTTTTTCCTTTCTCTTCTTCTTAAGACCCACTAGTTGTTCATTGCATCTCTTCTGATATTTTTTCAAATCTTCAACCTTGGACCATAAAGCCTGATTTTCTTTGTGTGATCTTTTTGCACAACTTCTTGAGAGTCATGCAGCTGAACAACATGCATATGCATTTGGATTCTACAAATATCCTAGGAGACCCAAATTACCCCACCATTAACCAGGAGACTTATTCATCATCAAACATGTATAATGAAAAATTTCTAGGCTTTACTCATACAAACTCTCTGGTCAGTCTGCAACCAACCAGGGGGGATAAAATCCTGGACCTGGTGCTTACCAACATGGGTCAGCTTTGTGCCACATAAGTTGTAACTTTCTCCCTGGTCAGATAAATTCACAAATCAGTCACATTCACCTTAAGACTTAAGCCAGAGGCATCTTCCAGCCCTTCCTTATTCAGAGATTATGCCATGGCTGATCTACTAAAACAGAGTGATGACTTGGCTAAATTCAAAATCCCCTTCCATCTTGACTTTGCTGCTTATTCAGACTCTTTTACCACTGAATTCTATGCACAGGTAAATAGCTACATAGACATATCAGTCCCCATCAGATGTAGATACTATGCCAAATTTAAAAATAGACTGCTGTGATACAAGAAAAAAATGCATGCATAAATAAATTTAACTCTCAAGATGCCGGTACTGTTCTTGCTAAACTAAACAAGGAGATCTGGACCCTAATCAAATCAAGCAAAGCCAGATATGAGGTAAAAATAGATGACCAGATATGGATAACCACAAAGCCTTCTCTGTGTTAGAAATCCCAGAAACATTGCCAGCACTGCATGGAGCTAATAGTAAAGATTATCACATACTTGGACCATGCTGCGGTGGTGCAGCGGTTAGTGTTGTTGCCTCACAGCAAGAGGTTCTCCCGTTCGATTCTCGGCTGGAGTGCTTTCTGTGTGGAGTCTGCATATCCTCCCCGTGGTCGAGTGACGCTAAAAACATGTAGGTAGGTGTGAGCGTGAATGGGCATGCCTTCTTTGAAGGTTGTGTGTCTTCATTATCTGGCTGGCAACTCGGCACTGTAAAAATCCACTGCGAATCATGAGTGGACCGGAGTTCCACTTTGGTGACCCCTAACCTGGAAAAGCCGAAAGAATCACATACTTGGACCAAGAGAACATATCCAGTTTACTAGAAGATAAATTTAGTTAAATATTTACCTCCCCATTATATTCTCAGATCACGTACCTGCACTGACATCCCCCCACCAGTCAAATATCCCAAGAACAAGTCCTCGAGGTGCTATCCATAGCCAAGAGCACTACCTCTATGGGGCTGGCTAACATATTAGGCTGCCTATTTGTCAGTCTGAAACATGACTTTTCAGAACCCCTACAGACGTTACTCAGTATCAGCCTCCATGCAGGCTTTATGCCAGACGAATGGACGATATCTCTTTGCACAAAAGTAGGGTGTCAACAAACCCAGGTAAGTATGGACCCATAAGCCCAACCAGCCTCATCTTTAAGGCTATGAAAAGGATGATTATGGAATGAATAACTAAGGAAATAGGTAACCTCCTTTGAAAAGGTTGCTGAAGTAATGGATGAGGGAAAATCAGTACGTGGCATATCTAGACCTCACAAAAGCATTCATCTTGATCCCACACATAGGTATTGTAGATAAATTCTTCCAGCTAAATGTAATTTCCCATGTACCTCATTGGATAGCAAATTGGCACATAAATAGGACCCAGAAAACCAGCCACTAGTGGTGTACTACAAGGGTTAGTCCTTGGGCCACTCTTTAGCATTTACTTCTCTGAGGTAGAAGCATATGTTAATGGCTTAGGGCTGACCAAGTCTGCAGACAGCTACAAACTTGGTGCCATCCTAAACTCCCCAGAGGAGACCAAAGTCATCCAATGGGGCTGATGTCAAAACCATAGACTGAATCTAAATGTCGGGAAATGTGTTATTATATCCTTCAGCAAGCATGACTATCCTTCTAACTGTCACAAAAACTGATTCCATAGTCAGGGAACTGGGAACCTTTGCCAACATCAGACTGTCTTTTGATCACAATGTATCCACCATTGTAAGGAAGTCCTGTTTTCATCACATAGCTTATATTTAAAGGTATGGCATCCAGGTTCAGGGAAGTAATCATTCCACTGTACTTGTCTGTCAGTAGGCTAATAATTGAATATAATGCTCCATTTGGTTAGTACCTGGACAAACAATTGTCACAGTTGGAGCAACCACTATTATTTTCTCAGTAGAATAACAGGTGGCCTAAATCATAAAAACAATGCAGACTCAGTCTTGTCTCACCTCTTAGTCTCATAGAGTCTACTAAAATGTGACCTCTGCCTTGCATATGAGTGTCTCAACATACCCTATCCTGTCAGACCTATTACACATTCACAAGTCCAATGATAATGAGCATGAACACACACTCAAAGGATCTCACAATCTCTCTTGCAACACAAGTAAAATATGTTGGAGGGACTCCATGTAGTTTTCTTTCTCTACAAATCTAATTTGGATGAATGGACGGGAAACCACCAGTTCACCCCCAACATTCACATCCCTCATGAATAGGGGAAACAAATAAATGTCCAGTGATATCATATGAATGCAAAATATAACAGCAAAAATCCACCTTGGAATTATAAGGTTACGCTTGTTAAGATCCTCACAGGTCAGTAGCATAGTAAGTACTTATGAACATGGAAACTGAGCTATTTTGTGGCATATTTTCAGTAGCCTACTTATACAGCTACATTTCAACTTTTAGCCAAGGCTGTATCGTGCATGACTTGTAGGGTAAGCAGGATCAGTTTGTGTAGATTTTCATCTATTTTCCTAAAGCTTGGATAAACTGTCAGACCCCATTATAATGGTCTTTTGATTCTTCTGGCACTGACTAATCCTTCCTTCAAACAGAGGGGACCCAAGCAGCATAACACTTGGAAACCCCATATTTGCAAACTGGAGCTGCATAACCTAAAAATCTGGCTTTTGATCTGCTGGTACAGGAGTGCACACATAATGCTGGTCATTGCCAGAACCCACCCTTATAGATGCAAGTTTTAAGACTGGGTACCGACAAGTAGGAAATGACCCTGTGGCTCAGTTGTCTTGTATGCTCCTATGCATAATGCCAATTTCCCAGGACCAAATTTATGTATTCTCTAGATCTTCACCACAGAAGTCTACCAAGAAATGTAACTGTGGTTCAGAAGATTTCCGAAGTGTGGTATTTGTTTAGGTGTTGAGCCCTCTTTGGAAGTCTAATAATTTTGCAGTAAGTTGAAGGCTGCCCCCCCCCCCAAAAAAAAAAAAAAAAAGATTAAAAACACTGAAGTCCTGTCTTATAAGAGAAGGATAAAATTATGTAAATAAGATATGAGGTTGGGGAGCTGGTAGTGAAGATACAGGTGAGCATTCAAAGACCTTAAATGTCTTATTCCTACTCAAGAGAATATTCCCCAAAAGAGCCTGAAGTAAAAAAGAGAAAACCCTTCTTGTGTATTAAACTGGTAGACTTTCATTAATTGTCAGTCTTCTTTGAAGAATTTATACTCTGCAGTTGTAGAGTCTGAAGTAACTTTTAATGCAGTGTCTTCATGCCCTGAATGGAAGAGTAGCTAGTGAAGCTAGTAAAGGTGAAATTATTGATATCAATAGATATGACAAAGAGGTATTGGTCAATACCACTTCCTTCTCTACTGAAGACTAAGCAGCCTTTATACCAGTTGAAAATCTATTTTAGCACACAATACTGCCACTTGATGCATGGAACTCCAGCCAGCTTTCAGAGATTGACTCATAAAATACTGAGGCCCTGTTCTCAGTATGTTGATTATTTGTTCATTGTTTCAGAAAACTGGGTGTCTCACTTATCAAAAGTGCATGCTGTGTTATAATCTGCAAGGTAGGCGGGCTTGGAAGAGTAAGTTGGGCATGGTGGAAGTCAAGTGTAGGAGGAGGGGTGGTAAAACCAAAACAAGAAAAGACAGAGGCCATAAAAAGCTGGCCCATGAGCTCCAATAAAAGACAGGTGAAGTTTTTTTTTTTTTTTATGGACTAGCAAGGGATTGCAGAAAAGTTGTACCTAATTTTGTAACCATTACCTAACTTTTGACAGTTCTTACAAATGGAAAAATTCCTCTTAAGATGCAGTAGTCTCTTGAGGTTGATAGAACATTTAGGAAACTGAAAACAGTATGGTGTGGTAAACTGTTATTAGTAACACCTACTTTAACTGTGGAATTCACCCTGTTTGTGCTCTAGAAAAATAGTGTTTGGCTGTCAAGTGGGTCTCCTATTCTTTAAACTATTTCCTGTTAGGTAGGCAGTTCAACCTGGTGAACACTCAAACCCCATTGCAGTGGCTGAACAAAGAGAAATTTATTTATTTATTTATTTTATTTTATTTTACATTTGTTGACCGGGCTACTCTAACTGGATATATGTCCATTTTCAGTAGAGGCCCGGGGAGAAAAGCTCCGCATAAAAAACAAGAACAAACAAAACATTACAAAAAATAGAAAATCCTTTTTTTTTTTTTTTTTTTTTGTAGCTGACCAAACAATAGCAGAAGAAAAGAGTATTCAGAAGGATGTGGGAGATTCAGAAAAGAAAGTTATAAATATGGCACAGGAAAACAGAAGAGATATAAACAAGACTGGGAGAATTAGTTAAGGGCAGTGAAATAACAATACAGTCTTTCAAGGGTATAATAAGTCTAACTTAGAAGGTAGTGGTCTTAAAGTGGTTATAGAGTGAGTATTAAATTGGTGCTATAATCTAGGATAACAGGAAGAGAGATCTTAGTCAGGGTTAGTACAAGAACATAGCCAGTGGGTTGTAAGGTATAATTTGAGTTTCTTTTTGAATAGTGGAGTGAAGAAAGAAATGTGAGTTCAGCAGGAAGAAGGTTCCAACTTTTTCCCCATAGTGTTAGAGAAAAGGGAATCTCCTGCTGTATTGTTGGGTTTTTGTATAGATACCAGTAGTTTATTTGCTGAGTGTAGGTTTGTGAGATTTTTATATGGGCTGATTAGACTCATGAGAATTGGTGTATTACATGGATGATGAAGGGTTTTATGGGCAATAATCAGTTGGTGGAATAGAATTTGATTAGGCAGTTCCAGCCAACCCAGTTGCTTCAGATTTTGGCAGTAGTGGGTTCTGAAAGGGGAGCTGGTAGCAAATCTGGCAATGTTATTGTAGGAGATTGCCAGTTTGTTGAGGTTGCTTTTAGATAGATTCATGTATATAGGAGAGGCATAGAAGAGAGTTGAGATAAGGTGGGTATGGGCAATAGTATTTCTAGCTATGGGAGTAAGGAAGGATTTAATTCTATAGAGGGAGCCTAGTTTTCGGTTAGTTTTTTTATGTTTTGCTAGGAGAAACTATATAGCATATGCATTTTAAATGTAAACAATTTCTATTCACGTATTTATTAAGGTGATTTTAACCATGATGTATAAAGAATATTAATGAGTTTATTAAATAATCAATCAATTGTTTTAAGCAGGGATTGGTCTATGGTTTATAGCCACTCATATAAGAACCCAGTTAGACTAGTATGGGGTATTTGCATCTGATGAAGGTGTACGAAAACGTACTACTATTTGATAGCGTTAATGTGCTTTGGTGTTTTTTATTAAGTGGTTTGTGGTATTAAACTTCTTTATTTTATCCTGGACTCGGGCCCTCATTTGGTACTCACCAATGAACCTCGGACTTTGGTTCTATGTACAATAAATGACTTGAACCCTCCCATGCCTCAGTGTTCTTGACATGCAACATGGTGTCAAAATGGGCTCTGAAGTTGAAGCACCTCACAAACCATGAGACACGCAATTAGAAGTGGAGTAATATACAGGAGCGAACTTGCAAACAGGTCAGTGGTTATTCAAAGGTACTGAAATTTGTTCAAATAATTTTCAGTCACCAAACATGTGGCATAGCATTCAAAGTGCTCAAAATAATTACAGAGATATTTAAAATGTCCAAAATAGTGACATAATCATTAAGGTGTTTGAAATAATCTCTGAAGTGTTTAAAATGTTTGAAAAGGCTAAAATGTCCAAATTTTTTTCACAATGTATGACGTATTTGCAGTAACTAAGATTTTTCAAAGTGTCAGGAGTGTTAGAGGTATTTGCAGTATTAAAGTAAAGCATTTTCAGAGAGATTGTTGTGCATTTGAGCAATATTACAAGTACCAAGTCTATACTTATGTTTAAAAGAAATTTGTTGTTATGGCAGAGGGATTTCGCAGACCTTAACCTCTGGTGTTTGATGGTAATATTGCAGAGAATTGGCGAGTTTTTGAGCAAGAATATGATATTTTCATACAGGCAACATTTTCTGATAAAAACTCAAGTACAAGAGCATTTATGCTTCTCAGTTTAGCTAGCTCAGATTCCATTGAGAGAGAAAGCTCATTTATGTGTGCATATGCTGTGTATGCAGGGGAGGGGGAGAACAGCCATATTGTGATATAGGCTAAAACACAGGAAGGCCCTGATGCTTAAAATGTAAATTTAGAGAATCGTGTAACCCTGAAATGAATATTACAATGGAAAGGTACACATTGTACCCAAGAAATCAAAAGCCTGGTGAAACTCTTGCAGCCTATACTATTGACTTAAAAAATAAAGCAAAAACATGCAGATTTGGTGATCTAAGAGATGAGTCGATAAAAAAAATCTTGTATATGGTGTTAATAATGCAGTGAGAAAGATTTTGCTTTGAGATGGCAAATTAACATTGAACAAAGCCATATAGATTTGCCAAATACATAGGCTTACGAATAAGCAAAGTATGTTTGCAGTATCTGCTACTGCTAATGTTGATAGTGTACAGCCTCAGAAAGTTAAGGTGAAAAAGAAATATAAACCAGGAGGTAGTGCCACACACAACCTCATTCTTAACTGTCGCAATTGTGGAGGCAGTCATGAACCTAAACGGGAAAGTGCTTATCTTTTTAGACCATGCACGTGAAGCAAATCTTAAACTGAATCCTCAGGAAAGTAAGTTCTAACTGAAAGAAATTACTTATGTGGGACATTTGCTTACCAGTTCTGGCTTCCAACCAGATCGATCTAAGCAAACAGCAATTTTTGAGATGCCAGTTCCAGAGAATGTCACATCTTTACAACATTTTCTAGGTATGGTCAACTATTTAAGAAAGTTCTTCCCAGACTTGAGTGAGCTTTCTGCACCATTACATGAGCTGACATGCAAAAAGTGTACACTGGTCCTGGTTGGAACAACACCAAAGAGCATTTCATATCCTGAAGAAAAAAATTGCCAGTCCACCGACATTGAGATATTATGATGTTCACAAACCTGTAACTCTTTCTTGTGACGCTTTAAAGTTTGGCCGTGTTGCAGCATGTCTTCAAGAAGGCATACCAGTTTCTTATGCATCCAGAACTTTAACCCAAAAAGAGATGCATTATCCACAAATAAAGAATTTTTGGCAGTAGTGTTTGCATGTTTGAAGTTCAATTATATTTATGGCAGACCTATCCAAATAGAGACTGATCACCAACCACTAGTGACAGTTTTTAAAAAGCCAATGCATACAGCCCCAACACAATTGCAATGGATGATGTTAACATTGCAAAAGTACAATTTCAATATTTTTTGCAAAAAGGGCAAACACTTGTACCTTGCTGATGCTTTGTCACACACACCCAGATGACAGAGCAGCATGAAAATGAAACAGCAGTTACAGCTTGATGAACTCAGAAATCACACAGCTTCAGACCCAATTCTTTAGAAGCTGAAAAACATCAGTCAATGATGGCTAACGCAACAAACCAGTTTACCACTTGATATTCAGCAGTATTTTCCTTACCAAAATGAGCTCATGATGGAAGATGGAATCATCATGAAAGGTTGAAGAGTGGTAATTACTACATTATTACAACAGGAATATATCAACATTTTGCATCATGGTCACCCAGGTACTAATTCAACCAAAAGAAGGGCAAAAGGCATTGTATTTTGGTCTTCTATTTCCAAAGATGTAGAGAGGGAAACTCTAGGATGTTCAGTTTGCAACAGCACCAAACTGCATCAACAAATAGAACCACTTCAGCTAGAACAAATTCATAAATTTCCATGGTCAACTGTTGCCACAGATATTTTCAAATGGAATGCTCAGCATTACTTAGTGTTAGTAGACTCTTACTCAGGTTGGTTTGAAATTGACGTACTTCCTAACGTGATGAATAGCACAGTCATTACAAAATTGAAGAGACATTTTTCTGTCCATGGTAGTCTGCACAAAGTCATATCTGACAATGGTGCACAGTTTACAAGTCAGCAGTTTAAGAAATTTGCTGAGTCTTGGGACTTTGTCCATGTTACCAGTAGTTCTGAGTAGCTGAATGTGCAGTTCAGAGTGCAAAATGTTTGTTAGAGAAATCCAAGAGAGATGGTACCGATGTTTTCCTTAACTTACTCAATCTCAGAATCATTCCTCGAGACAACTTGCTTGGTTCACCTGCTCAGAGATTAATGTCAAGACATACTAGAACAACTCTACAAATCAGTAAACAATTGATAGTACCAACTGCAAAGAACAGAGTGGTCAAGGCTCATCTTTCAAGAAAACCTAGTCACAAACATTGTAGTGTGATAAGACCAGTAAATCCCTTAGTCCATTACTGTAAGGAGAAGGTGTGAGAATGCAAATGTCTAAAGGATACGACCAAGTGGAATTTTGAAGAATATTTGTGAATTTCTGAACCGAGGTCTTACATCATACAATCAGAAGGAATGGATTTCAGATGGAACCAGATGTGTTACCTGTCTCTGAACCAGTGATGCAACAGATTGCCTGTTCCGACGATTTCCCAGTCTTGACTATACACCTGTTCGATTTCAAGAGGACAGTATGCTTCCTTCAAATAATTTTGATGAAATCACTGATGTTCCAGTTGTGGAAGAATCCCCGATGAAGCCCCTGTTGCTAAACCCAGTCAAAGTTTCTGTTACCAGATCAGGTATAATTTCAAAACTGAATCCAAAATACACAGCAACTTGGACTCCGTTTTGTTTGTTAAAATGTTGATATTTTGTGCACAAAATATCTTTGTTATCCTATTTTGCATGTTGAACAAAATTAAAAAGGTAGTAGTTGTAGATCAGTGTGTGTACTGTACCTAGTCAGCCACTGTATTCAGAGAGCATGTGCATATAACTTACTGAGCACATACGAGATCAGTGACGTTTTGTATAGTCATTCAGTGTGAGTGCTAACTTGAATGGAGATGCACGTGAGTGTGTTAGAAGTAATGTCAGTCAGTAAGCGTATGAAGTTTGAAGTATATGTTCCAGTTACAGCTCCTGATGTGTTTATGTACAATAAATGACTTGAACCCATCCAGTGCCTCAGTGTCTCATTTGAGTACGAGAGACAGCATGTTCTCACATCTTGCTTATAGAAAATAGATTATAAGCCTTTAAGTATGTGTGACGTGAATTATGATTATAAAAAACACATAGCACTTTTGCCAGGGTTTTGAATATATGTCTGTTACTAAGAAGTTAATTATCAATTTGGTGATATATAAATGGATGTTGCCTAGCAAAGGCAAATCCGAATACTGTTTCCTCTTGAGGGCAAAGAAGGGAGCTTTAGCTGAAGATCTGAGATTCCTTGAATTGGACAGTTAATCTAGTGGATTTAGTTTGAATCAACATTGGATAATGATTTTTTCTTGATGGAGCTGAAGGGAAGACCTGACAAAATGTGGAGTTATTACCCTAAATTTTGCAATCTGTTCGTAGAGTGGCAATATGGATCTTAATATGTGTGGTAGAGTTTCCTGTAAAGCATTAGAACCTGGTTTCATGTAATGTAAATTCAGCATATGTTCTGTGGAGACTTAATGTTGAAAGCCATTTGGCTACCCTTTTTTTTTTTTTTTTTTTTTTTTAACAAGAGGCTCTCCAGTTCGATTCTTGGCTGGGGTGCCTTCTGTGTGGAGTCCACATTTCCTCCCTGTGGTCATGTGGGTTTCCTCTGGGCACTCCGGTTTCCTCCCACATTCCAAAGACATGCAGTAGGTGGATTAGACACTCTAAATTGGACGTAAGTGGCAGTGTGTGCGTGAATACATGGTGCGAATGAGCTACCATGGCAGGGCTAGCCACCCAGAGGTGTAAAACCTTGGCTAGAGATGATTGTCACTGCAGAAGTGATGCCCCCTGACCGGATGTGTAAAATGGGAAAAGGGGTTGAGGGTGCATGGATGGATTGAAGTATCACTTGTGAAATAGGCAAACTTACATTTATGTAAAAGTAATCAAACCATGTTAACAAATTCACATTTGCTAACATTATAATTCATGCGTATAAAAGCTACACAGCATTACATAAATTATTCAGTTAGTTGTTGTTTGTCTTTTCGGCTTTTCCCGGTTAGGGGTCGCCACAGCGGAACTCCAGTCCGCTAATGACTGGCAGTCGATTTTTATGGTGCCGAGTTGCCAGCCTGATGCCCAACCTTCAGCAAAGGCACGCCCATTCATGCATGTCTTTCGGAGGCCAGTCGACCAAGGGGAGGACATGCAGACTCCACAAAAAAGGCACTCCAGCTGAGAATCAAACAGGAGAACCTCTTGCTGTGAGACAACAACGCTACCGCTGTACCACAGCAGCACTACATAAATTATTCAGTTAGTGCCTTTGCTTAAAGCTCATTAGTCCTACAAAACATTTTTATGCAAGTGTTATTCCCGCAATTTCCCTTTTTTATATAATATATTCCTACCTTTTTCTAAAGATCCCACTCCTGTTCTTTTATTCCTGTTACAATATTCACTACTTAAGTTATAGTTGGTTTGGATTTTGATTTCCATCTTCTAGTAGCTCCTTTTCTGGCAGCCAAAATAATTGAACTAGGCAAGGCCTTATAATATCTAGACAGTTCAGGTCTTATATTTCAGTTAAAAAAAATAATTTCCTTAGTTACACATATCTGCTCGCCCAGTATTCCTGACAAAGTACTCTGCAGGGAATTTTTAAAGTCTGCCAACTTATTACACTCCCAAAGCATATGGTCCCAGTTACCTCTTTCTTCTCCAGTTACCGCTTTCTTCTCCATCACACCTCCAACATTTGCCATCTGAGGAAAAATTCCTTGGTGTCTGCCTGGGATATAAAAGTATCTATGCAAACACTTCCAGGCAAAAATCCTAAATCTTCTCAGTTTTGTTGCATATTTGTTTCTTTGTGAATTGCATATCTGATCTCTCTTCACAATCTTTTCTGACCTCTTCTGATTGATTCCTGTACTTATCATGCAATATTTTATATGTCCTACTAATTATGTTTTTTAACAGCGGCTGTTGTTCTAGATTCAATTAAAAGCCCAACTAGTGCAGGTCTTTCATTTAGGATCTCCCTGTCACTTTTTCTTTGTCTATACTCTGATATCCATCCCTGATAGGAAAGGCAGTCACTGCCTGCAATCCAAATGTCTTCTTGGCCTCTACCCATTCTATTACCTTTCCTTCTCTAATTATCTGTTCCCAATACCTTCATGCCTTAGCCATCTTCCTCCAGTACATTCCAGACCCCTGTTATCTATTCTCTGTACCCCTAATTGTAGTCATCCCTACTGGCAGAATCTCATTTCTCCATTCCCATGTTGGCCTAGTTTTTAGTATCATTCTTGCTACTTTATGAATATAATATTCTGTATGACTGTTCTTGTTATCCTTAAGGAGCTGCATCCAAAATCCCATTCTTTCCTTATTTCGTGACTTGCCCAGTGCTTCATCATTGCCCTTTCCACTTTGACGTCTAGCTATTTGCTTGTGTTATGTGCAGGAGCCTTAATTGTGTAGCTTCAGATCAGGTAATCCTAAAACTCCTTGTTCTGTCAGGAGGATCAACCTATCCCACTTGACTCTTGCCCTCCTCCAATCCTAAATAAAATCCTTCAGCTCTTTATTAATTGCTATCCACAACTGCTCCTCTGTTTGATAAAAATATGACTGACCTGTGTTTAAAACTAAAGGGACTAAAAACTTTGTACTGCTTTTATCTTGTTAGCCATATCCTTAGGTAAGAACTTCCAGTTTCTCATTTTTTATATTATCTTTTGTGTAGTCTCTTCCCATATATCCTTCACTGCCATAACCAAACTCATAAATACTTCAGTTTATTATACCCCATAACTATGGGTGTTGCTAAACCAGTTCATATGTGGGTACACAGTTTATAGCTATAGCTTTTGTTTTATCTTCATTAGTTTCATATTCATGAATAAATTATCTCAGAATATTCCACAACACTGAGATGCCATTTTCTGGTTCCATCAGGTAGAAAATAATGTCATCTGCAAATAAAGCCAACTTTTCTTGAATACCATACCAATTATTTCCTTGCTAGTGGTTCAAATATAATGCGAATAACAAAGCAGAAAGAGGACGCCCCTGTCTTTTTCCTGTGTTCAGGCAAAACATAGAGAGGAGCCCTTCCACTTTGAATTTTGTCTGTGATCCCTCATATATCATTCTGATTAACCTTATTATTGTGTAAGAAAATGCAAATACATTGCCCTTGTCATAAAATCTCAGCTTACTCTATTATATGCTTTCTCTGCATCAAGACACACCAGTAGCAGCAGTATTTTCTTAATATCAGCTTCCCTCTGGATCATCATTATTCTTTTAGTGCTGTCAAATGTTTGCCTCCACAGCACAAAACCTCATTGGTCCATATCTATCAATTTTGGCATCACCGTTCAATTCTTTTAGCCATTATCAACATAAACATTTATAATCATGCTTTAAAATTGAAATGGACCTATATGAAGCTGAATCAGGTGGGTCTTTAACATCTTTAGGTATTACAGCCACCACAGCTTATTCCAAGAGTTTGGTGCTTCCTCTACTTTTAAAATACTAAACAAACCTTCCAGACCTTTATCACTTTCATCCCTCTTAGCTTTCAAACATCCATCAGAGTACCATCTGTTCCAGGAGACTTTCCTGCTGATTGGCTGTGCATCATCATTCTTATTTTATCTCCTCCTATCTTAACTGTTACCTCTAACCTTGCCATATTTAAGTCTTCCATAAATATTTCAGCATATGTTTTGTGGAGACTTAATGTTAAAAGCCATTTGGCTACTCGTTCTTTCTTTTTTTTTTATTTTAACAAAAGGCTCTCCGGTTCGATTCTCAGCTGGGGTGCCTTCTGTGAGGAGTCTGCATTTCCTTCCTGCAGTTATGTGGGTTTCCTTTGGGTACTCCAGTTTCCTCCCACATTCCAAAAACATGCAGTAGGTGGATTAGACACACTAAATTGGACAAAGGTGAGAGTGTGCACGTGAATGCGTGGTGCGAATGAGCTATTATGGCAGGGCTAGCCACCCACCGGTGTAAAGCCTTGGCTTGAGATGATTGTCACTGCGGAAGTGATTGTCACCCTGACTTCATGTGTAAAATGGGAAAAGGGGTTGAGGGTGGATGGATGGATTGAATTATCACTTGTGATCTAGGCAGACTTACATTTATGTAAAAGTAATCAAACCATGTTAACAAATTCACATTTGCTAACATTATAATTCATACGTATTGCTGTAAATCATAAAAGCTGTGCAGCATTACATAAATTATTCAGTTAGTGCCTTTGCTTAAAGCTTATTACTCCTACAAAATATTTTTATGCAAGTATTATTCCCACAATTTCCATTTTTTATATAATATATTCCTACCCTTTTCTAAAGATCCGACTCCTGTTCTTTTATTCCTGTTAGAATATTCACTACTTCTGTTATAGTTGGTTTAGATTTTGATTTCCATTTTTTAGTAGCTGCTTTTTTGGTAGCCACCAGAATTAAACCCAACAAGGCCTTACAATATCTAGACAATTCAGGTCTTGTATTTCAGTTCAAAAAAATAATTTCCTTAGCTACACATATCTGCTTGCCTAGTATTCCTGGCAAAGTACTCTGTAGGGAATTTTTAAAGTCTGCCAACTCATTACACTCCCGAAGCATATGGTCCCAGTTACCTCTTTCTTCCCCATCACACCTCCAACATTTGCCATTTGAGGAAAACTTCCTTGGTGTCTGCATGGGGTATAAAAGTATCTATGCAAACACTTCCAGGCAAAAATTCTAAATCTTCTCAGTTTTGTTGCATATTTGTTTCTTTGTGAATTGCACATCTAATCTCTCTTCACAATCTTTTCTGACCTCTTCTGATTGATTCCTGTACTTATCATGTAATATTTTATATGTCCTACTAATTATGTTTTTTAACAGCGGCTGCTGTTCTAGATTCAATTAAAAGCCCAACTAGTGCAGGTCTTTCATTTAGGATCTTCCTGTCACTTTGTCTTTGTCTATACTCTGATATCCATCCCTGATAGGAAAGGCAGTCATTGCCTGCAATTCAAATGTCTTCTTGGCCTCTACCCATTCTATTACCTTTCCTTCTGTAATTATCTGTTCCCAATACCTTCATTCCTTAGCCATCTTCCTCCAGTACATTCCAGACCCCTGTTATCTATTCTCTGTACCCAGTGGTGGCTGGTGACTTCAAATCACAGGGGGGGCTGCAGGAGACAGCTGAATGGGTGGGGTCAAGGGGAAGGGGGTGTGGTCAACCAGAAAGGGGAGGAGCTATGTACAAAACCACAAAAAACTAACTTTAATTAAATACGCTGCCCTGGGTGGCAAACCATCATTATGAAAGTCCAATCAAGACAAAAATAAGTGTAGAAGAATAAAAATATTTCAATGCATTGGCTGCATGACAGCTTACTTAATATCTAGATGGAAACAAAAGGTTGTTAGGCATGAAAAAATAAATTACTTTTTAAATACATTACTGGAATCAAGTATAAGAAAAACCAGAAGCACTCAACTCAAACCACTTCTCCTTGCACTGCAGTCCTAATTATAATATATTCAGCTTTATCAAAGTACCAAGTAACATGCTGAAAGTAGAAATCTATGTGATGCCCCCACTTGTAAAAATGTTTCTTATCCAAAAAAGACCTGCTGCCTGACAACTTGTTTCATGGGGAAAACATGATAAAAGTAAAAAATGAAAAGCAAACAAGAAACAAGCTCAAGATACATTGCTTAAAGGATTACTGTACAGGTTATGGACCACACATGATTGGCATTCTGTTTAGTTTACGGGTAAAGTCTGTAGAGATGACTGGAAGTCTCCAACAAGTGTAATGAGCTTTTTAAAATAATGGAATCCTGTCCTTTAATACCCAAGGCTTATACATTATCTAGTCAAGTATTCTCTGCATGGCAACAACAGAAAGGCTTTCAATGTTGGAAATTCTTTAACAGTATGCTTATTAAAGCTTACTTGCATCTTACGATCTCAGACAAGCTTACCTTATGGTCATTAAAGCATTGCTACTTAAAAACACAGAGCAACAGGCACGTTGAGTAATAAGCATAAATCAACAGTACAAAAATATGACAGAAACCAGACCATTCTGCAAAATCAAGGACAGATGAAAAGCCACTGTAGTACTTATGCAGTGTGTCCTCCCCATCCAAGGTAGATACAACTACTCCTTGCCTTGCTTAGAATCCAGAGTCACTACATGGGGGAGTGGGGTGCAACAAGCATGTCACAATTTGAAATCTCTCTGGCTGACTGTGATGGCCCTGACACATTTGTCATACCTCTCAACCTCAAGAGCAAGAAATCTGGACAAAGCCATACACAGAAGTGGGACAAAGGCCCAACAATAAGGACAATTTTTAAATATTGCTCTAATAAACTTAGAAAGATAATAGAATAGGTCTTGCATTAGTATGAATTTTCTAAAGGGTATACAATCTGAAACTCAAATGTCTGTCATTTTCTAACTTCAGTCTTTAGTGATGTCACTAATTTGCCAAAAAACACAATTTTATGAAAAATGGACAAAAAATGTGATGCAAAAATATAAAATAGACACACAATACAGCTGCTACCTGTCAAAGAAGGGACACTTTAATATTAGTACTGCTACCTTGAGCAGCTGAAAAATATAAAAGAATCTACATGCATTTCAAGTAATCTATAACTTTGATTATTACAGTTATTTCTTAATTGTAAACCCTCCATGTTTTCTTCCAAAATTGCTATTTTATGGAAGGATTATAAGGGGAAGAGCAACATTTTGAGCCAAAAATTGGGGACAGTTGAGAGGTTGGCTATGCCTAATTCTATAAAGCAATTTATTTGCATGTACCTCTCAACCTGTTAATGCAGTAAATCTGAACAAGGCCAAATATATTGGGGGCACATATAAACAGTACTAAAATTGCTCTTGTATAAATTGAGACAGTTGATAGAACAGCTCTTACTTTAACATGCATTTTTCTGAAGGTTATGAAGTCTGAAACTTATTGAGTGACTTCTGGCAAATCATTTAGGAATTAAAACTACAAATTTTATGAACAACAAACCAAAAATAAGAAGCAAAAATCTATTCATTCTTTGAAAATCTGGACAGTTGGGAGGTATAGTTCAGCTGGGCCTGTCTGAGTTTGCTGCCCTTCCCCCGCCTGACAAAATAATGGTTGAATGGAGCCTCTGCAGCCATTCCAATGAACCATTATACTTGGCTATTTCACTCCATTTACCATAAACACTAATGTGCATACTGCTTTACTTCTATGATGAGTTGGACTTCATTTGAAAGTTTTATTTTGTATTTTACAGCACAAACACTAAGTCATCTGTTAAACAAAGCAATGCAGTCTCACAATGAAAACTTAGCATTAAAACTTCTCTGCCCTTGAAACTCACATTCATTGAAACAGCATTGAAACCCACATTCAAAGAAAATACATTTTGCCAGTGGCAGATAAAGATTAATTTTGGGCTGTTTTCGAATCATAGGCTCCTTGCATATGAAACATACATGTGCTCTTTGATACACCTTCCTCATTGTACTAAAATTATATTCCTTGTACAATACAGTACACTTGTTACAGGGTGTTTTAAATTTGTTTTGAACATTTTTTCCAGTAAGCAATGAAACAAACCATATGCACCCATAATGGCAAAACTGCCCAGTTGAGAACATTTATCATAAAAACGTCTACTCAGACTTCCACAGTCCACCATTATTAGTAAATATACACAATTCTACAGTCCACCATTATTAGTAAATATGCACAATTCCACAGTCCACCATTATCAGTAAATATGCACAATTGTACAGTCCACCTTTATCAGTAAATATGCACAATTCTACAGTCCATTATCAGTAAATATGCACAATCTCTGAAGTCAGTCATCTAAATAATTCCACATTAAAGAAATCTGTAACTAATGAATCGGTTGCTGCTAGCAATCACCTTTATATTTCATGGTTTCATCGAAAAATAAAGTGTCTGTTGCCCCTCAGGAATAAATTGCCTATATTACATTAAAAAAATGGTAAGCTAGTAATAATATTGCAAGAGGAAATGGATGGCAAACTGATAACGAACTCATAGTTAGTATCTTCACCAAGGAGAACATTCTCAGTATGGCAGCATCCACCCCTTGTGGGAGTAGAACCCACAACCTTCTGCATCAAAAGCAAGTACATAACCTGTTGTGCTATAGTATTAACTTGGCAAAGCACTAAACTTCTATTCCCCTGCAGCTCTCAGTTCCTTGTAAAATCTACTCAATACTCAACTGCATCTCAACTTCGCAGCTCAAGAAAACTGGAAAAAGCCAAAATGTATTGGGGGGGGGTCAAAAGCCCCAAAACAGGGACACATTAAACATTGCTTGTATAATCTTGGAAAGTTGCTAGAATAAAATGTTGTGTTGCCACCATATATTTTACTGCCAAGGTCCCTGAGCAAAAAACAGTCAGAGTAACATACCACTACGCCACATCAGCTGCTTTGTAAAAGAGAGGAAGACTGAAACTTAAATGGCTATCATTTAGTGAATTCAGTTCTCACCATAGCTGTCAACCTCTTAGTACAAAACACCCGGACAAACCCAATAATGAGGGAATACAGCCCTCAAACATATTCAGTGAATTCAGTTCTTGCCATAGCTGTCAACCTTAGCACAAAAACCTGGACGAAGCCAATAATGGGGGAATACAGTCCCAAAAATAGGGACATATTTAAAATATTCATCTTATAAACTTAGAAAATTGCTAAAAAAAAAGGTTGTGCTACTATGTATTCTGAAGAACATGAAGTTGGAAATTCAAATGCCGGTCAATTTTACTGCGGACAGAACAAAAACAATTTTCAGCAGAGATGCAGGGATTAATACTGCAGACACGTCTTTGTAAAATGGTAGGGCACCAGAGCAAATCCACACAAATACAGGGAGGATATGCAGACAGAAGCCACCCCAACCAAGAATCAAACCAGAAAACTTATAGCTGTGAGGCAACAATACTACCAGTGCACCATCAATTATGCAAGGAATTAAACATTCAGAAACCTGAAGTCTGAAATTCAAATGCCTGTCAATTTTACTGCGGACAGAACAAAAACAATTTTCAGCAGAGACGCAGGGATTAAAACTGCAGACACGTCTTTGTAAAATGGCAGGGCACCAGAGCAAATCCACACAAACACAGGGAGGAGATGCAGACTCCACACAGAAGCCACCCCTACCAAGAATCAAACCAGAAAACCTATAGCTGTGAGGCAACAATACTACCACTGCACCATCAATTATGCAAGGAATTAAACATTCAGAAACCTGAAGTCTGAAATTCAAATGCCTGTCAATTTTACTGCGGACAGAACAAAAACAATTTTCAGCAGAGACGCAGGGATTAATACTGCAGACACGTCTTTGTAAAATGGTAGGGCACCAGAGCAAATCCACACAAATACAGGGAGGAGATGCAGACAGAAGCCACCCCAACCAAGAATCAAACCAGAAAACCTATAGCTGTGAGGCAACAATACTACCACTGCACCATCAATTATGCAAGGAATTAAACATTCAGAAACCTGAAGTCTGAAATTCAAATGCCTGTCAATTTTACTGCGGACAGAACAAAAACAATTTTCAGCAGAGACGAGGGATTAAAACTGCAGACACGTCTTTGTAAAATGGCAGGGCACCAGAGCAAATCCACACAAACACAGGGAGGAGATGCAGACTCCACACAGAAGCCACCCCTACCAAGAATCAAACCAGAAAACCTATAGCTGTGAGGCAACAATACTACCACTGCACCATCAATTATGCAAGGAATTAAACATTCAGAAACCTGAAGTCTGAAATTCAAATGCCTGTCAATTTTACTGCGGACAGAACAAAAACAATTTTCAGCAGAGACGCAGGGATTAATACTGCAGACACGTCTTTGTAAAATGGCAGGGCACCAGAGCAAATCCACACAAATACAGGGAGGAGATGCAGACAGAAGCCACCCCAACCAAGAATCAAACCAGAAAACCTATAGCTGTGAGGCAACAATACTATCACTGCACCATCAATTATGCAAGGAATTAAACATTCAGAAACCTGAAGTCTGAAATTCAAATGCCTGTCAATTTTACTGCGGACAGAACAAAAACAATTTTCAGCAGAGATGCAGGGATTAAAACTGCAGACATGTCTTTGTAAAATGGCAGGGCACCAGAGCAAATCCACACAAACACAGGCAGGAGATGCAGACTCCACACAGAAGCCACCCCAACCAAGAATCAAACCAGAAAACCTATAGCTGTGAGGCAACAATACTACCACTGCACCATCAAATATGCAAGGAATTAAGCATTCAGAAACCCTTAAGTCTGAAATTCAAATGCCTGTCAATTTTATTTAACATTTTTTAATCAGGACAGTCTGACTTGGAACAAATAAACAATTTTCAGCAGAGGCCCAGGAAGAAATAATGCAGACATGTCTTTGTAACATGGGAGGACACAAAAGCAAACCCACACAAACACAGGGAGAAGATACAGACCCCACAAAGAAGGAACCCCAGCCAAGAATCAAACCCAAGAACCTGCAGCTGTGAGGCAACAATGCTACTACTACACCATCAAATATCAAGCATTGCAACATTTACAAACCACAGATATTATGAGGAACAGATCAGATCGAATATGAGGCAAAAATCTGCAATTTTTTTACAAATGGTGGTGGGTAGGGAACTCAAGTCTTTAACACCTGCATACAGGGTACAGGGTTCAAGCCTGAGGTATTCCCTACCACATCACCATAAGCACCTGGGGCACACACACACACACACACACACACACACACACACACACACACAAACTCCAGTAAAGCATAAGCACCATACACTTACCTGAATATATCCAGCTAACGTACATCCTTCCCGCGCAATACTCAATGACCCGCGAGATCCCAAGGAAAGCCAGACGAGATCCCAATGCTCCTTCCCGAGTCCTGCTGCTGCTCTTGCAGTCCGGACGCGACCCAAGTCCTGCTGCTGCTCTTGCAGTCCGGACGCGACCCATAATCCTAGCGAGTCTGTGCACTTTAAAAGTGCACAGACGTCTCCTTGTGTCCCCCTATGGGGACTGCTGGACTGCTTTGAGCATGCGCATAGACCAACAGTAGTCGGGACTACTGCGCATGTGCAAAATTTAAAAAAATATTTTTTTTTTATTTTTCTTTCTATTTTTTATTTTGAGGGGGCCTATTTTTTATTTTGAGGGGGCTGCAGTCCGGCACCCGATGCCACGAGCCGCCCCTGTCTGTACCCCTAATTGTAGTCATCCCTACTGGCAGAATCTCATTTCTCCATTCCCATGTTGGCCTAGTTTTTAGTATCATTCTTGCTACTTTATGAATATAATATTCTGTATGACTGTTCTTGTTATCCTTAAGGAGCTGCATCCAAAATCCGATTCTTTCCCTATTTCGTGAATTACCCAGTGCTTCATCATTGCCCTTTCCACTTTGACGTCTAGCTTTTTGCTTGTGTTATGTGCAGGAGCCTTAATTGTGTAGTTTCAGATCAGGTAATCCTAAACCTCCTTGTTCTGTCAGGAGGATCAACCTATCCCACTTGACTCTTGCCCTCCCCCAATCCTAAATAAAATCCTTCAGCTCTTTATTAATTGCTATCCACAACTGCTCCTCTGTTTGATAAAAATATGCCTGACCTGTGTTTAAAACTAAAGGGGCTAAAAACTTTGTACTGCTTTTATCTTGCTAGCCATATCCTTAGGTAAGAACTTAAAGTTTCTCGATTTTTATATTATCTTTTGTGTAGTCTCTTCCCATGTATCCTTCACTGCCTTAACCAAACTCATAAATACTTCAGTTTATCATGCCCCATAACTATGGGTATTGTTTAACCAATTCATATGTGGGTACATAGTTTATAGCTATGCTTTTGTTTTATCTTCATTAATTTCATATTCCCGAATAAATTGCCTCAGAATATTCCACAACACTGAGATGCCATTTTCTGGTTCCATCAGGTACAACATAATGTCATCTGCAAATAAAGCCAACTTTTCTTGAATACCATACTAATTATTTCCTTGCGAGTGGTTCAAATATAATGCGAGTAACAAAGCGGAAAGAGGACACCCCTGTCTGGTTCCTCTGTTCGGGCAAATCATAGAGAGGAACCCTCCCACTTTAATTTTTGCTTGTGATCCCTCATATATCATTCTTCTTCTTCCTCTTTCATCTTTTCCCGGTCAGGGGTCACCACAGTGGAACTCCGGTCCGCTAATGATTGGCAGTCAATTTTTATGCTGCCGAGGTGCCAGCCCGACACCCAACCTTCAACAAAGGCATGCCTTTCACTCATGTCTTTCGAACACCACTCAACCATGGGGAGATATGTAGACTCCACACAGAAGGTGCTCCAGCCAAGAATCGAATGGGAGAACCTCTTGCTGTGAGGCAACAATGCTACCGCTGCACCACCACGGCTTATTCACGTATATCATTCTAATTAACCTTATTATTGTATAAGAAAATGCAAATACATTGCCCTTTTCATAAAATCTCAGCTTACTCTATTATTTTATTTATTTTTTTTTATATGCTGCTGCTGTTTTTTTTTTTTCCCAAGATGTGATGTATCTTTATATTGTATTTAGAACTCAACTATCTTCCTTTTTTTGCATTAACAATGTTCATATGTCTGTTATGTACTTGGAGCTTTTCTCCCCGGGCCTCCGCTGAAAATGGACATGTATCCAGTCGGACTCTCCCGGTTAACAAATGTAAAATGAATAAATAAATAAAAATATACTTTCTCTGCATCAAGACACACCAATAGCAGCGGTATTTCCTTAAATTCAGCTTCCCTCTGGATCATCATTATTCTGTTAGTGCTGTCAAATGTTTGCCTCCACAGCACAAAACCATATTGGTCCATATCTATCAATTTTGGCATCACCTTTCCATTCTTTTAGCCATTATAGACATAAACACCGTATAATCAGGGTTTAAAATTGAAATGGACCTATATGAAGCTGAATCAGGTGGGTCTTTAACGTCTTTAGGTATTACAGCCACCACAGCTTTTTCCAATAGTTTGGTGCTTCCATTCCTTTTAAAATACTAAACAAACCTTCCAGACCTTTAATACTTTCATCCCTCTTAGCTTCCAAACATCCATCAGAGTACCATCTGTTCCAGGAGACTTTCCTGCTGATTGGCTGTACATCATCATTCTTATTTCATCTCCTTCTATCTTAACTGTTACCTCTAACCTTGGCATATTTAAGTCTTCCATAAATATTTTCATTTGTGTTTTTTCTTGATTACCCCACTTCTGTGCTTTATACAAATTTTCATAACATTTCTGAGGTATCTCTAATACCTCTGCAAGATCTATGGTTATTTTTCTTGTTATAGACTTCCTAAGTTTGGCAACAACCTTTTCTACTTTCTGTTGCCTAAGTCATTGTGCCAAAAGGTTTTGTATCCTGGAGGTATTTTTTTAATAACCTCTATCTTTCTAAACTCATCCATATTATTCAGAATCCAGATGCTCCCTTATTTTCTCTGTAGCATTCTGCAATTGAATTGTACCTCTTTTTTTCTGTGAGATTCTTCTTATTGCATAATACTTTAACCTTTGTCAACCCCACTAAATCATTATTACTTTTTAACCAGATCTCATTTTCTTTTATTTCTGGCCTATGTTTAAACTCCACTTTCATTTTATCACATTCAATAGCTACAACTTCTGGAGTGTTTTCTATCTTCCCTAATAAATCCTGGATGATTTCCACTACCCAGTTCATAAATTCCTCTCTTTTTAACAGGTATGTGGGGAAGTCTATGCGTCTCATTTTTACTTCATTCCCCTGCATTTTTATCTTGGTTATTATTGGCACATGATCTGAAACAGTTATTGGATATATATCAAAGTTCTCAATTAAAAGCACATGTTGTTGTGAAATATAATTTCTGTCCAGCCTAGGCCAGTTATTGTACCTTAGGGGATAATATATAAATTCTCTCCGAGTTCCTATTACCAAATTTACCAAATACGTTCATAAATTTCTTCAGAAATCTACAGTCTTTTGTTATATTTTCCTTTTTAGGCCTCCCAGATACATCCTTATAGTTTCATATCTAATTCCTGTCCCCACTTGTAAGTAATATTTCCTGCTGAAAGCTGATTATTTCTTCAAAATGTTTTTTGAGCTCCAAAATAAGCCACCTTTTTTTTTGTTCTTTGAATAAAGCTGTGCTTTTGAAATCTCATTCTCCAGTCATTTTATCCTATTTAATGTTGTTGTGTCTTTCGGCTTTTCCCGGTTAGGGGTCGCCACAGCGGAACTCTGGTCCGCTAATGATTGGCAGTAGATTTTTACGTGCCGAGTTGCCAGCCCTGATGCACAACCTTCAACGAAGGTACGCCTGTTCACGCATATCACCACACAGAAGACGCTTTCACTGAGAATCGAACAGGACGTCTTACTGTGAGGCGACAATGCTACCGCAGCACCACCACCACCAAAAATATGTTATATAAATGTGTGCAAGTTTCAAGCAGACAGATTTATCAAAACACATATTTATTCAAATTCTCCAAATTAAAATATTAGCCCATTTTTGAAACAAACAATACCCTCATAACAGTGTCCAGTCCACACAGGCTACCTTAAAGAAAGTTACAAGCTGCAGGCATCCCCATAGCACCAAGGAAAATTCAAGGCTGGAGGCCTCTCCCACCTCTGAAACAAGTACATCTGCAAGGTATGATCCGTGCTTTGTACAACATGGGTTACCCTGGCCTGGGCTCATTTTCCACACTTATTTATCATTTGTTGACTCGGTTAGCCCCACTAGGGTAAGGGCCACTTTTCATAGGAGACCTGAGGTGATATTTGTACTTATAGAGCAAATTTGGCTAGGGCATCGGGTAATCTCCTCTACTCTTTTCAGTTTTTGCCATTGGATATTTTATGTCCATCTGAGCTATCACCAACACGAGTAGATGGAACCTCTGTTTAACATGTCATCGGAAGGATGACACACTCAGGAGTGCAACACCCCCTTATGCTGCATTGCAGTGTCAGAAGTCTTATCAGTCATGGGAATAGAACCTGCACTCGGCTTCTGCAGTAAAGGCATGTGTGCTGTCTGTTGCACCACTGACACTTCCATTGTGTCTTTCTACCTTATATTCTTTTCACGAGGAACTAACTTTCTGAGTTAGCCTTTCAGGCTACTCTTATTTTACTGCAGTAATTGTCACTTATGACCCTATTAGTTTTCTAATTGCTGTAAGAACATTCCCACACTCCATACATTCTGAAAACACGTTTAAAGGAGCATAAACATTTTCCATAACAACATATTGCACATCTGTATATTAGGTAAACCCTTTTGCAAAATGGGGAGGAGTTACAGAGGTTCAGAGCAAAGTATCCTTTTGAGTTCATCAAATGCTTTATCAAATACTTTCTCTGCCTCAAGGGACCATTCAACTTGACTGGAGCTTTCCCTCTTGTGACATCTGATAAAAGAACAAGCAATAGTCACAAAATTGGAAACAGCAAGTTGAACGAAAGCCTTTACCTGTCTCTTAGTGGAAGGTACAGGCCAGTTTTTTTATCTTTTCTAGGTGTGACCTTACAACCCCTCTAAGTAACTTTGATTCCACCATACCAAGTTTACATTCCTTGCCATTTATAGGTAAGCCCTAACTGCAGGTAAATGAGATTCCCACATCATCCAGTTATGCCAAAGGAGTGAGGCTTCAGTATGTTACCCAGCAACCTCTGAATGGTAGCTGGGGCTCCATGTACACCAAATGGTAACACACTGTACTGAAACAAACCATCAGGGATTACAGAAAGCCTTGTTTTATTTGGAGGGGGATTAGAACTATCTGCTTATATCCTTTCAAAAAGTGTAATATCAAGTATCTAACCTTGCCTAAGTTCTCTATCACCTTATCAGTTCAGGTAATGGGATAGCTATCAGACTTAGAAATGCTGTTAAGTTAACTGAAATTATTAACAAATCTGATGCTTCCATCAGTCTGAGGACATGGCACTACTGATCTGCTGCAGTCACTCTGTAATTCTTCAGTCACACCCATTTTAAGCATTTTTAACTTCTTCACTATCTAAAGTTTTTTTGTAACTTTAAGGTGTAAGATCTCAGTTTTTCATTCCAGCTTTCATGTCTATATTATCAGTTTAGTTCCCCAAGAAATTACCAAAAATACTCTATTATTTTTAAGAGAAATTCACTTATGTCATGCTTTTGTACGTTTCTTGTGTCCCAGGGCCTCACACAGTGGCTTTTCTCTAGCTTCATGTTATTGGTCCTTTTTTTCTCAGTCAGGATTAAGAGCAGGGCATTCCTTGGTGAGGTGAGAGTGGATAGCCCATTGGTTCCTGCCTTGGAACTCCAACCCTACATTTCCCAGTGAGAGTTGGGTGGTCGGGAGTAGTACAACTTGTCTGTTGGGGGGGAGGGGGTTGCCTACCCTCTTGCCCTTGGGACCACCACCCCCTCCAGCAACTCCTTTGCTCCTGCTATGCTCCTGCTATTGCTGTCTATGCACCCAATGATCCTACAGCTTCCTAGTGCTTTAGTACACTATTGCAACATGGACTGTCATGGATAAAACACCATTGGCTAACATCTAGAGCTCCTACAAAGTGTCACCCTTGCAGTGAACTATTGCTGTCCCCTCCTTCTCTTGAGTGGGTGAGTCAGCAACAGCTGCTCATTCCCGTCCTCCCCAGCCAGCTCCTACAAACACCTGCGTAACTAATCAAACTCTGGCTACTTGCACTGTTTTCAGTGCTGTATCCTACACCACAGAGCTGACTCCTGCTTTTGTACCTTTAACGTAACTTCCTGTGTTTGTACCTCAGGTAGAGACTCCCTGCTCTCTCCTGAAGGAACTTCAGCTTGCAAACAATCTGCAAAATGTACTGCTTCCTTCCATTGCTCAATAATTTACTTTGTCTTTGTCTGTCCTGGCTGTCTGACTTTATAATTTAGCATATTTATTCCTTACAGCAGCAGGGTTTTCCACGTGGTGGTGTGAATGGTTGCTCTAAATTAATGTCACTGATCAAGTGCCACCCAAAACCCATTTGTAAAAGTGTGAAAAAAGGGGGTTGTAGATGGATGAATGGATGATTTCAGTATTTCATATGAAATAACCCCTCCCAACTGCCCAGAAATTTCTTTACACAGAGGGCATTACCACTAATACTTGGTCTCCTGAGTTAGATTCTCTTAAGTTAGGCATTCCCTTTATAAATTTCTGGTTGCATTTCCTGAACAGTCTGCATGTGCTCTTTTAATATGGTCATTAGTAGCTTTACACTGTTCTGCAAATTTAAGTGTTTTTTCACACTCTTCAGTGGTGCCTTTTCCTCTTCCTAGGTTTCCTTGGCAATGTTGAGCGTCTCAGATGCCTGCTGAATAAAAGTTCAAATGCAGTAAATCCATATGAAGCTTTCAACACTTCTGTGATTGCAAATGGTTAATAGGGTAGCAGCTGGTCCCAGTGTTTGCCATATGTCACTGCAACCTTCCTCAGTATGGCTTTTTGTGTTTCATTAAACCTCTGTTGTAATGCATCAGTCTGCAGATAGTAGATTGATGTCTTTACTGGTTTAACTTTAAAGCACTGGCACAACTGATGCACTACCCTTTCCATAAAGGCAGTGTCCTAGTTATACTAAGTATCTCCTTAGGGATACCTCCTCTGAAGAGTAGCACTACCAGTACTCTGGCAATAGCCTTAGCTTTGCATATTGGCACCGCTTCTGGAAATTTGTTAGCAAAGTATGTTGTGGTTTGTGTGCCCTGATACTCATTGCTGGAATTTACTAATGGTCCCACAATGTCCATTGCAATATGTTCAAATGTTACTTCTAGGATACACTTTGGGATCAGTGGAGATTTATATCCAGGATGAATGGCCAGTAAAATCTGCTTAATTCCTTTACCTTATTTTTGTCCATTAACAGGTAACATTTTAACAAATGGCTATGGGTTAAGTTCATTACTAATGTCCTCTACAGTTTTGCAAATTATTTTCCTTTCTTTAGTTACTATATGTAAGAGGTAATTTTTAAGTCAAAATAGGAGTAAGAAGTTAGTCACTATCTTCCTCTAGAGCCTTAATCATGTTCTTTTCTGCTCTGCTTAGATTATTATCTTCCCACCATGCAGTTTTAATATTCATGTGTCTTGTAGATCACTATCTGTGGATCATGTTCTTTGGTATCTTCTCCTCCCCTAAAAACGCTAGCACTGCTGCTGCTTCCTCTGTATTCATGTAAGCTATGAGCAAAAATCACTTTCCACTTTCTTGTCTGTTAGAGTAGGCCTATTAAGTGCTCAGTTTCCTTAATAAGGTTGCCAGCTGTCCCACTGTCTGTGGGACACACATGGTTTTATAGAATGATTCCCATCACCTGCTGCAGGAAACCGTTGAACATAAAAAAAATCCTACTTTGCCAAATCACTGAATTGCTGTGGAAAAGCACACTTCTGGCTTTTTTACGGTGATTCAGTTACATCACCAACCCAGACCTGTAGGCAAACCTGTTCCCTGATAGGTCCATGTGTATAAACTAATGCAGTGATTGGCTTCAATTCATTGAGGGGAGATGGTGGCATCAGGAAGAGCTGTACAAAGCTAATGGCTGTAGAGCGCTTTCTATCAGTGCTTCCACAGTCATGGACAGATGGGAGGATCTTTCTTCACAATTAAAAAAAGTCTGTTCAGACAGCCAAAAAAGCTACCCTTCCTAGAAGCCATTTAGCCAGCAAACTAGCCACTGCAATAAGGGAGGTAGTCATCCAGCCCATTAAGGAAGCCAGCCAGCAAGCCAGCCACTACAGTAAGGGAGGTAGTCAGACAGCAAGCTAGGCAGCCTAGCAAAGATAGCAACCACCAAGCTAGCCAGCCCAGCAAGAAAGGCAGCTACCAAGACAGGTAGCCCAGTAAGGAAGACAGTCAGCCAGCCAGCCCATTAAGGAAGGCAGCCAGCCAGCCCATTAAGGAAGGCAACCAGCCAGCCCAATAAGGAAGGCAGCCAGCAAGGCAGCCAGACCAGCCAGGGATGGGAAGTTAACATAATGGTTAAGGTGTTTACCTTACACATACAAGGGGCAGGGTTTGATACTCGCATGGAATAATTGGCTAGTCTTAAAATAGCCCCACAAGGGGAGTTAGCCTAGTAGTAATCTATGAACCTAGGATGACAAGAAGCAAGCCAGCCAGACCACCAGCAAGGATGGCAGTCAGCAAGCCAGCCAGCTTAGCAAGGAAGGCAGTTTCCACACCAACCAGCCCAATCAGCAAGCGAGCAAGGAAGGCAGTGAGCCAGCCAGCCAGTAACTAAATAAAAACTGATTGTCCTGTTCAGCTGTGCAGTGTTAAGTGCAGGTAGTATTTATTTTCTCTAACTTTTAAAAGGTGGCAATATTGTTTTTTTTTTTAGTTTCATTTTTTTTATGCTGTGTTCAGAACTAAATGGGTGCTCTGTGCATTATTAACTGAATCTGGGGTGTTTTGGGATGATTTGCAAGTAGTAGTTTTTAATGTTAAACGTGTGTGTGTGTATGTATGTGTGTGTGTGTGTGTGTGTGTGTGTGTATATATATCTATATATATATATATATATATATATATATATATATATATATGGGGGGGTTGGTGCTGTGTAGTATGGCTGTTTCAGGAGAATAGTTTACCATTACAGGTACAAATGTATGTTTTTTTATTTATTTTAATACTATCTTCAAGGAGTAATTTGTAGTGATTTGGTTATAGTGGAATGAGATGATGATGTAGATATGCTATTGTTGGGGCATCTATTTTTTTTTTTTTTTGTTGTGCAGGATAAATTAGTACTATAGTAAAGTGAATACTTTAAGATGGTTCATAGGTAGGTACTAGGCTATTGGCCCTAGGGCCTATATAAGCCTAGCCAAACAGTACCCTGGCTTTTGCCACCCAAGAAAATTATTTTCCTGTGGCCCTGTCAAGCAGAGCCACAGAAGTGATCCCCGGGGTGAATTTCCTATCTCCCATCCAATCATCAAGATTTTTCTTGAAGAGTGCTAATGAGGAGCTTTGTTTGATATAGATAGGTAGTTTGTTCCAGAGTATGGGAAGTCTCTGGGACAAGAATCTATCCCTCCAGCATGTTCTGTTTATTGTGTTGACAAGGTTTAGATCCCTAGAGCATGTAGCTCGGAGGGATTGGGATTTCTTTACGTGGAGCATGTCCAACAGCTTCGGGTTTGACATAGCTTTGTATGTTAGGCAGAGATCGCCTCTGAGTAGGCGATATGCGACAGAGTGGTTGTCGTGTTCTGTAATAGTACAATTAGAATTTATTTCTGTGATTTTTCAAAGGTGAAACTGTTATTTGTGTCATAGGTCTCAACCTCTTAAGAGGCCAGTGTAGAACAAAGACCCTAGCAATGTATGATAAACCATCAAAATGTGGAACAGAGTATTTTTGCACTGTGCGAAAACACCATTTCCGTAGGACCTAGTTGAAGTTTGCTTTCTGCCAGAAGTATTGAGTTAGCAAGACACTTGGTTATGGGAATATTAATACAAGTGGAAATATTGCAAATTTTATAATTGTTAGTTAATGCAAGTGGAAATGTTACACATTTTATAATTGTTAGAATAGCAATATCTCCAGCATAGAGAACTGTAAGTGAGCACTGAAAGTACATCATTCTGTCTCCAGCATTTGGGTTTCATACTCTGTCCTTTAATAAAATATATCTCTCTCAGTTTTAAAAATATGAATGTACAAATGAAAATATGAACAATAAATGGCTAACAGTGAATATTTTCCCTGTATGGAATTCCAGACTAACAATCTTAGCCTAAATGTGTTACTTATACCATGCTGTTTCTAATACTGCTACTTCTCTTGGCTGTTCCCATTAGGAGTCACCACAGCGGATCATATGTTTCCATTTCTTCCTGTCCTCCGCATCTTATTCTATCACACCAACCACCTGCATGTCCTCTCTCACCACATCCATAAACTTTGTCTTAGGCCTTCCTCTTTGCCTCTTACTTGGCAGCTACGTCCTTAACATCCTTTTCCAATATACCCAGCATCCCTCCTCAGCATGTGTCCAAACCAATGCAATTTCACCTCTCTGGCTTTGTCTCCAAACCATCCAACGTGAGCTGACCCTCTAATATACTGATTCCTAATCCTGTCTATCCTCATCACACCCAATGCAAACCTTAACGCCTTTAACTCTGCCACTTCCAGCTCTGACTCCTGCCTTTTTGTCAATGCCACTGTCTCCAACCCATATAACATAGCTGGCCTCACTACCCTCTTGTAAACCTTCCCTTTCACTCTTACTGGTACCCGTCTGTCACAAATCACTCCAGACACTCTTCTCCACCAACATCACCCTGCCTGTACTCTCTTCTTCAACTCTCTTCCACACTCACCATTACTCTGAACTGTTGATCCCAAGTATTTAAACTCATCCACCTTTGCCAACTCTACTCCCTGGATCCTCACTATTCCTGTATCCTCCCTCTCATTCATACACATATATTGTGTATTAGTCCTGCTGACCTTCATTCCTCTCCTCTCTAGACCATATCTCCACCTCTCCAGGGTCTCCTCAACCTGTTCCCTACTCTCACTACAGATCACAATGTCTTCCGTAAACATCATAGTCCATTGCAAATAAGAAAGGACTCGGGGATGATCCTTGATGTAATCTCACCTCCGCCTTAAATGCATCCATCACTCCTACTACAGACCTCAGCACTGTCACACTACCCTCATACATATCCTGTACCACTCTAATATACTTCTCTGCCACTCCTGACTTCCTCATACAGTGCCACAACTCCTCTCTAGACACCCTGTCATTTGCTTTATCCAAGTCCAGAAAGACACAATGCAGCTCCTTCTGAGCTTCTCTATAGTTCTCCATCAACACCCTTGGAGCAAACATCACATCTGTAGTGCTCTTTCCTGGCATAAAACCATACTGCTGCTCACTAATCATCACCTCCCTTCTTAACCTAGCTTCCACTACTCTTTTCCATAACTTCATGCTGTGACTGATCAATTTTATCCCGCTGTAGTTACTGCAACTCTGCACATCACTCTTATTCTTAGAAATTGGTACCAAAACAGTTCTCCACTCCTGAGGCATCCTATCACTTTCCAAGATTTCATTAAACAATCTGCTTCCACAGGTATGCCATCTGGAACAACAGCCTTTCCATTCTTCATCGTCTTCATAGCGGTCCTTACTTCCTCCTTGCTAATCCGTTGCACTTCCTGATTCACTAGCCCCACATCATCCAACCTTCTTTCTTTCTCTTATTCTCTTCATTCATCAACCCTGCTGTTTCTAATACTGCTTACTAATAATCGGTAAGTCATTTGGGCACAAAGCTAACTTAGTTTATTTGTTTTCATGTTAATTTTTGAAAAGCCATGTCTGTTAATGGTTTGTAAAGGGTCCGTTTTATTTAATTTCTCTTTATGTAAGGCTTTTCCTGCTGCAGGGACATACAACTGTTACTGGCTGTGCTAATGTCATTATTTTTAATGGTTAAAATGTTCTCTTCCTTATGTTGTTAATCATTCTGTGTTTAATGTGGTTTGTAATTGTGTGCATAAGTTGTTATCCAGTAAGGCTTTGTTTTTTACTGTTAAAACTGCATAATTTAAATGGTTTGTGAAGGGGATTTCAGTATGCTCTAATTCCACACTGTCATATTCATAAATGCATCATCTCTTTCACCACTCCCATGGTGACGTGCGTGGTCAAATCCTCTACCAGTGATCACATCCGCCATAATGTCATATATTGGCCACACCTCCATATCCAACATTGACCTAGTGAAAAGGTGGCAGCCTTATTTCTGGAGTGCTGCTGTTTGACACCTTACTGGAAGGGGATAGCATGCAATCACTTTCTTTACTTCTCCTCTTGCCTCTTCACTTCAAAAGGTATGTCAGAACACAATTCATCGTTAAATTTTCCATGGTTGTGTCTACTAGCTAACCATGTAGGAACACAATGTTCACAGTTCTGTGGGAAATATGTAGCCCAAATATGGATTGTATTTAGGAGCAGAGATATTGTGAGGATCTAAATTTTGGCAAGCGCCATGTCATCTGCCCACAAACACACCAGCAGTATAAGTTCCAAGAAGACATAGGAGATAGACCATATGCAAAAACACATGTTTATTTACATTCCAGAAAAACAAATATTCCCACTTGGCTGTGAGGTTTCAAAAATAAAGCAAACAATGCCATCATAACAGTGTCCAGACCACACAACCCTTCCAGGCCATAGGCTACCATATAACCAAAAATGAAAGTCACAATCTACAGGTGTCTCCATGGCCCCAAGGAAAGTCCCAAGGCTGCAGCCCTCTCCCATATCCCACTTTCAGCTGTAAAAGAAGTGCTTCCACAATGCAGAATCCACAAATTACACTCATCAGGAATAAGCTCTTTCATTCTGTCCACAACTGAGTCTTCTTTCAGGTGATTCATCATGGAGGAACTAAGTTTCGGAATTAGCCTACCAAATGATTCTCTTTTATATTATAGTAATTTACACTTACAGCAATACTGTTCATGCTTCTGGATTGACTTTCATTTTCAGACGATGTCCAGCTTACTCTAGCCTTACCATACACTGTGACTATGTTATCATCTGCCCTGTCCTTGTATCTTTATACTAATAATTCACTTCCCCACTCCTGTTTTGATTCCTCTAGGAAATATAAAAGAAGTTTCTGCAAGTTTCTTGCAGTTTTCCATAATGTTAAATAAATGTAATGTATTTGTAAACAATTTAACTGAGTAGCAACATTTCTGTACCAGTTTACTGAGCAAGTAAGCAGTCATAAAGAAAAATTTGCACTACAAACCATACCCCTTAACCTCTTAGAGCAAGAAATCTGGACATAAAGAAAAGTGGGACAAAGGCCCAGAAATAGGGACAGTTTTTAAATATTACTCTTACAAAGTTAGTAGAAAAACAGGTTTTACATTAGCTTGAATGTTCTGAACGATATGAAGTCCGAAAATACTGTCATTATTTTTTATCTTCAGTCTTTAATGATTTGACACTAATTTGCCAGAAAACCACACTTGTATGAAAAATGGAACAAAACTAAGAGGCTAAAATCTGGACATTCTGTGAAAATCTGTACAGCTGAGAGTTATGCAGTACAAACAACAGTGAAGATAATTTGCATTTCCTCCAAAACTGCACCCCCATTAAAGCATAAGTAAATGAGAAACTGGAAACTGTCACTGGTACAATATTGTATGAGCCTACATCTGCTGACTTCACTGGAAGCAGTAAAGTGTTTTTTTTTCCATTCCTGGTTTAGGGGTAATGAAAGAATGCTAAAGACATTTTGTTAAGAGTCATAGAATAACAGTGCTAAGCAATATAATCAAATATGATGTATGATGCTCAGTTTGACTGAAGAGCTGAGACCAGAATGAATCACGTTAGTGAGTAAATATCCAGTTGATAGAGTTAGTACATTCAGAACCAGGCCCTTTACATTTAAGCTGCAGCTAAAGTATAGCTAAGCAAAGAACAGTAGAAGGAAGAGAAAATATAGGAAACCAGTGGAAGGTACAGATCTAGATTAAGCATTTGCAATACATATGTACATCTGCAGTCTGTGTGAAAAATAATTTCCATAAAAAATCAAGAAAATACAGTAGATGCGCATAACAAATAACTAAGTGGTGTGACTGCAGCTTCAGTTCTAAAGTAGAATGTATGGATAGCAGTTACAATACAGAAAGAACATTTTGATATAAGTGAAGTGTTGAAGATGATTACAAAATATAAGTCTTAGAAGAGGAACATTCGTAGTATAACAGAAGAGTATCAAGAGTGCACTTTTTTTATTATTCATTAAATGAGTAAGCCCACTGAACACAAGTATTTAATGTCAGGTTACATATTCAAACCATTTGTTACCATGGTATGCTCTAGTTTGAGTTTTAAGTGAGCACAATTAAAGGTCTGTGGTACTTCAGCTTATTTGCATTCAAGAAGCCATGTATTGAAATTCTAGTGGCATGCAGAAGACAAGCATTCTACATGGAAACAGAGCCTACAGTGTTGGCCAAATTAATAGGAATATGTGTTTTTATTGTTGTTTTGCCATATAACTCAATACAAGTGTATAAAATGACAAAAATATAATTCATGTTATATGAGAAAATGTTCTAATACAATGTTCTAATATTTTATGAATGACTGTTTGGCCATTATCAAAGATTTAACACATTGAGGCGTACAATGAACAAGTTCACTGCAGTGTTCAGTCATAGAGGTATTGCGTGCTCAAGCTGAAATGAGTTCTTCATTCGGTTGCTGCTTGTTTGCTATGATCCTTTTCTTCATCTCTGACTTAAGAATAGCCCAGAAGTTCTCTATAGGATTCATATCTGGGCTGTTATCTGGCCATGGTAAGACTTCAATACCATGAACCTCAAGGAAGCTTGTCACTTGTTGACCGTTGTGACATGGGGCATCATTGTGCATGAAGATTACATCCCCTGTCCTGGTAAACCTCTTCTTCTTTGCTCACACAGCTGAGGGAGCAGACATTGCTGTAGTATGGTTCTGTATTGTTCCTGTTTCATATTTCCCTGAACAATGTAAAGCCGACCTGTTCCAAAGATGCTCATAACACTCAATACTATCACTTCAGTGGGGTGCTTGACATGCTAAACAATACAATTATCCCTTAACTGCTCTCCAGATTGTCATCTGACACATTGTACTTGCTGAAGTATTATGCCCTTGTCACTGAAAACAACCCTTTCCGATCTTCTTCTGACCAGTTTTGAAACTCTTTTACCTAGTGCAGTCTTGTTGCCTTCATTTAGATGAACAATTTCTGTTTCTTTATAGGTCTGCAAGCTCAAAGCCCAGCATCCAGAAGTTGAATCTGTCGAACAGTTCTGGAACTCACTGTAACACCCTCTTGTTCCAGCATTCTCTGCAGCTGTCTACTGGATGTCTTGTGATTCCTATGGCATTCTCTGGTTAGATATGCATCATCCTGAGAAGTTGTGGGCCTTCTATGACCACATCTGCCAGAACGTCTGGGCGACAGCCCTTCACTGGTATTCAGTTTCTTCTGAATTAGACTGACAAATGGCTGACTAACTCTGACCTTCTTGGCAGTTTCTGATCCAGGAACACCTTTTAACAGAATCTCAACTTTTGCATGCTTTTATGGCATTAAGTCAGCCAATTTACCCATTTTATGTAGCCACGTCTTTATGACATAATTTCTCTTTAAGCAGGTAAGTAACATGTAGTAATTTCATGTAAACAGCTTTTTCTTAAAAAAATTAGCAAACTGAAATGATTTTGTGAATTTCTGAAAATGCCAAACAGAAAGTCATTAAAGAAACTAAGGAATTTCCATTATTTATTGATATTTCTATTAATGTGGCCAACACTGTATACTATATGATAGTGACGCGGGACCTTAGTGAGAATAACAAAGATAGGTATAATTGAAATACTTACTGAAGGATTCAAGTTTGAACATATGCATAAGCTAATGATAAGACATGGTATCCAGAGTTAGGCAATTAGCAGAAAGTATAATTTTAGAAATTCTGGAAGTGTACACTGTGTAACATATCTGAGCCAGCTGCATGCAGGACAGTACAGATGAAGTATATTATTATGCTTCTGAGCAATGAGCACTTTGTATATATTTCATGTGTACAAAATGACATGCATTTTCTTGTAATTTTTATATTTACTTGTATGTACACATATAAAGCATGTGCCATGTCAGAGTACAAGTGTAGCTCAGTTACAGTGAAGAATCTTTCATCAGCTGCAGATGGCTGTAATATGCTTAAGGTTAGCTTATTGCACATACCCTACCAACACAATTACACATGCTTGTCAAGGACTTGTCTGAAGTACACATGCATGCCAAGGATATGTACGCTACTGTGGTTATCTCTGCTTGAGTTTAACTTTAACTTTAATCAGGACTAGCTGACAAGGCTGCAGTGGCACAAGTTCCACAAGGATGACCTTATGCTGGCTTCATGATCAGTGGATAGTCATGTGTTTGACCATGTTTTCCATTAATTTTTGTATGTGCAATACAGTTCTCATTAATGATTCCTGGATGCTGCATAATAAAGACTTCATCAGTATGCCTTCCTTTGAGATAATGTGCACCAGTTTATCAACAGTGGTGTCTTTGCTGCATGATACTTTTGACCACACATACATGCATAGCTGTTGACCTGGTGGCAGATCATTTTTTTCATTTGCTGTTCACCACAGTTCTGGATTCCTTGTAGACTACTGTCTGAGGACGCTGCCAATTTATTACTGCTGTACATTCAGATCTAATGCTGCAGTACAATTCTCTGCATTGTGTTTGTATGCATGAAAAAGAGAGATCATTGGGGCTGTGATAGGTTATACCTTATCTATCTGAACTCAATGAGCTGAAATATTTTACTGCTGTTATATATTTCTTCATTCCAGACAGTAAGGTATACACAGTCAAAAAGTGGTTGTAGTTGGTGGACAAGCCTATGTGGGGGGATTGTAATGTGGTCTACTACATGCATCTGGCAGCAGTGTGTTAAAGTATACTTGTGTGGCTATTTTGCATTTATTTGTTGTTCTGATATCTGAAATGTCCACTGTAAAAGTGGCTGTAATTAGAAAGCACTACTGCACAGTTGTATGCGTAATTGTGGGTGTGCATTCAGACGTGTATATATGTCTGGTTCTATTGGATTGCACAGCCATTATATTTGTTGACACTGATTTTTCATTGATAACCCAAGCTCAAAGAAATGCACCTATCCCAGTGATAAGAATGACTAGGGAAATGAAGCTGAGGTGTTATTGGCAGATGGCGGGGGTGGCGATGAGCACCAGTTGTGCCATCTCCTATGTGAATTTGGTCATGGCAGAATGGGAGTATCACAAGATTTTAAGCATTGATAATGGGCACATTTGCTTTTATCAATGCTTTGTTATTTATCTCTTTTTAGTATGGAAAGGGGATGAACTGACATTGATGACTTTTGTGCATCTGTTGAATGATAGTAGTAACTTTTTGAATTTCACCATGAAATTTTCAACAGAGAAAATAGATTTTTTTGGATGTGGAAGTGGGGAAAACAATGGATGGTAGTTTGTCCACTAAGATTCACAGAAAATAATGTTATCGCCCAGCATTCCTGCACAGGGCTAGTATGCATCCACAACATATTTTCCCTAATATTGCAAAGTGTCAAGCAATGAGGGTATCACGTTTGTTGTACGAGAGTCAGGACTTAGAAAATGATTTGGAACGTTTGAAAAATGAATTTATGACTAGGAGTTATACCCAGGCTGAGGTTAGCATGTCATATAATAAGGTTAATAATGAAAGGAATGGTAGTGCTAAGCCATATTCTTCTGGTGATATGGTGCAAAGGGGAAATGCTAATGTTCCAGTTGTATTGTCATACACCAGTGATGTTAATAACGGAGGCATTATACGGAACAATTGGCATATTTTACAGGTTGATGAGAGGGCTGCAGGACTTGTGGGCTTGCACCCTAGTTTTGTTTATAAAAATATGAGGACATTGAACCAAAGGCTTTGTTACCCAAAAAATCATGATCCACCTAGTGGGAGTCCCATGATCACTAAAATGTGAAGCATGTGCTTTCTATGAATTTATAGATGAATCCTGTTTTTTCAGCACCCAGGAACAGGTTCCCTATAGCAGTTGAGAGCTTCAGCTGACTGTAACACAAAGAATGTTATTTATGTAGCACACTGTAAAAATTGGCTTCAAGTTCTATGTAGGGAAAAACTAACCATAGGTTAAGAGAGCGGATAAGGGATCATCTATATTGCACTAGGAAGGGCTTTGAATACAGTGCTCTGGCTCAGCATACATTACTTGCAGTGGAAGAGCATGTTTTTACTTTTGAAGTGTTATACGTTTTGAAAGGGAATGTCAGAATGGGTGATCTGACAAATAGAACTGAGAAAGTTGAACTGCAGTGGATTCTGAGGCTCAAGGCTCATCGTGGGCTTGGACTGAATGATTCAGTCCCATTGAAACCTGTTTTGAAATCCAGGAAGCTGAAGTGCTGGGGGCTATGCTTTAGAGTAATGCAATAAGATTTTACTTTAAGTTTGTATGCTTCTTGATGTGGAAGCGTGTTATAAAGTGGTTGTTAATTGTAATTGGTTTATTGTGTTTTAAAATTCTGTATATAACTGACTGTTGAAGATGTATGTTTGTCTGATGAAGGAATGTTTATCATTGTGAAAGCATTAATATAGTTTTAATAAATCACTGTCCTGTAGCAGTTTGGTGTGAATTCAAGTTTTACAGTTGTTGAAAGGAGAATTGTTTAATTTTGGTCAACTCCCATTTCAAGGTGCAGTAAAAGTGTTTTTTGTGCAAGATTGGCTCACGCAGGTTGATGTTTCTTTTTTACCTGCTGTAATGTAGTTTCCTAGTTGGCATATCTAAGCTGCAGGTGGACTCAGAAGGATGCACACTCACCTTTAGTACTGAAAAATTGAAAGGCTGTAGATTCCATTCCTACTTCAAGTACGTGAATTAATTTTTTAGTAATGACACTGCAGTGTAGCCAAAGGGGAATACTGTACTCCTGAGTGTGCCATCCCTCAGATGAGCCATTACACCATGGCTTTGTCTGCCTGAGTTGTTGGTAGCTCCCACTGCACTCATTGAAGAAAGGGGGGTACTGTAATTATGGATTCAATTAACTATGAAGCAAAAATGATGGACCTTTTGGGTGACACTAGTACCTATACTCATGTGTCGAGAAACAAAATCAATATTGCCTATCAGAAAATTGATTTACATCTTCAAGATTTATTACTTGAAGGGTTTATTGATCTTGAGATGCACACTTATCTAGTTAATAGTAGACCTAGGGTACCTAGTATTTTTGGGATCCCCAGGGTCCACAAGGATTTGACAGACACCCCCCCCCCGAGACTGATTGTCTCTGCTGAAGGCTCAAAAACTGCCCCTCTCGCTAAGTATGTAGATTCAACACTTAGACATGTGGGGAACCAAAATGAGATCCTCAAAGATTCCTGGGATTTTTTAAGGTGTATTGACCACAATTTAAACACTGATAATTTGTTGTTTGTCACTATTGACATCAAAGACCTCTTTTCAGTTAGTCCCCATGCAATTGGGTTGGAATGGCTGGAAGAGGCCTTAGTGGAAAAGGGTGTCCATTCAGACCATTTGCATGTGATACTGTATTTGATGGAGATTGTGTTGAAAAATAACTTTTCAACAGACTACAGGTGTTGCGATGACAGCCCATTGTGCCCTCACCTATGTGAATATTATACTGTCCTGGTGGGAAAGAAAATTTGTGTTGGGCTCCGAATTTAAGGGATGTTGGTCCTTTTATAAGAGATTTTTGGATGATATCTGTCTCTTTTGGACAGATTCTGAGGACCAGCTGATAAGGTCTCTAGATTTTCTCGGCAACACTACTAACTATTAGGCTTTCACACACAAGGTTTCACATGATATAATGGATTATTTGGATGTGAGCATTCATAAGGTAGATCAAGGTTTTAGGTCTACTGTGTTTCGTAAAGACACGTTTTCCAACTCATACTTGCACTTTTGTAGTGCACACCCCTCTACAATAAAAAATAGGGATATTGCCAAGGGGCAGTTTATTAGAGTGAGTCGTTTGACCTCTAATTAATGATGATTTTGACATCGAATGTAATACATTTGAAAAATTATTTTATGAATGGGGATATCCCCCTAACTTGGTAAAAAGGTTCAGGGATGAAGTTTCACAAAAAGAGGTGAACTTTATTTTCCCTTGTTAGGGAATGGTCCTCCAGAAACTTTTACTACTAAAAAAGTTGATGATGGTAAATCGATCAATTGGATTTTTCCTATGGATTTTGGAGGTAACACCCCTTTGGTGAGACATACTATAAATAAGGAATGGGAGAAATTTCTTAATTTTACAGATTTGAACACCTTGGGGAAACAACCCCTGAACTTTGTATATAGGAAGGGTCGGAACCTCAAGGACCTTTGTGAGTGTCATCCTTCATGTTTTTGGGGTCACTGGAATTAAGAAAAAAGGTACCTACAAGTGCGGAGCTTGTGCACAATGCGTGCACATTACTGACTGTGACAAAGTAAATATTGTCAGCCGAGGGAGGGACATTATTAGTAGTGCCTTTTCCATCTGCAATACTAGTAGTGTTGTGTATTTAGCTTCCTGTTTGCTATGCCAGGCATTTTACATAGGAAAATGGAGCATAGGTTGAGGAAACGTATATACGAGCACTACTATGACATCAGGACATCCAATGAGAAAAATGCCTTGTACAAGCATACTTTGACTTGCACAGGCACTAATTTTGCTTTTTTTGTGGTTGAGCAAGTTCCTATGGATATTAGAGGTGGTCCTTGGGAGGCCCGTCTAGAATACCGGGAATGTTTTTGGCAGGTCACCCTTGATTCTAGGAGACCACCGGGGCTCAAAGAACATATTAGTATTGTCCCCCTTTTAAAGTTTAGGGCTGCTAAATTGTGAGGTAATATTCACCATTTAATATGTTCTAACGTGATCTAGTTAATTTATCTCCCTAAACACAATTTTTTATCTTAGTATTTCCTTATTAGATAAAATATATCTTACATTTTACCTTTCCTTTGTATGTACTATATATTTTATGGTCACTAGATGGTAGCATTTATACACTTTTAACATACAATGTTTTTAAAGTTAAGAAAAATATGTTTTGCACACATTGACGTTTTTTATACGTTTTATATTATAATATTTCAATGTTTTTTAACTTGGTTACATGTATATTGCTTGTTTTTGACATTGAAAACAAAAGCTTCATATACTGCAGAGGCTTCCAAAGAAGGAGAGGTAGATACACCACGGCAATCAAAGCAAACCAATTAAAAGTCAATGCACAAATTAAATCCCATGGTTGAAGTAAAAACAATCCTTTATTCGAATAAGTAAGCGCTTTCACGTCTCTCAGGACGCTTCATTAGACTTGAAATAAACCCCTGGACTCAAAACTGCTTAAATATCAATATTACACCTATGAAAAGCATGATTTCAAACACATGACAATAAAGAACAATATCATTGGTGCACAACTGATTCAAAATAGGAATACAAAAACATATATGAAATAAAAAACAATAAAAACCACCATATTAAAACGCCATTTTTAATCATTTACTGAAGTCATCCACTTCATCATCGATCGCGAACATCGAACATTGGCAATGTCGAACTCGACTCGACCCTGCCGAAGTACATCCTGTCCTATTCTTGACATGGTAAAGCTTTCGTCCCTAGGTGGCATTGAGATTGTAGGCAGTTCCAGCGGAGACATTGCATAATATTCGAGGGATGTCGTGATATGATGATGATCATCGCCGAGTCCTCTTCGAGTAAATGATAGTAAACCATTAAAAACATAGCTATAGGGGCTAGTGTATAAAGGACATATTTTCACACTGAATAAAATATCATAATGCCTACTTCATTGTAGCCACATATAAACATTAACATAGAACTTGCTGAGAAAACATCATACATATATAAATAAATAAAACTAATGGCTGAATGGCCTGTCTGCTAGAAATGGTCTCAATGAAAGCTTATCATTGAGGCCATGTCCCTTATCAGCTGCTAACTTAATGATCCATTTAGCTTCCTCCTTTTCAGTACTGTTACTGATATTCCCTAACCTCTCTGTGGCGTACATATGTCCCAAAACCATAAAACTAAAGGGGATCATTAAGTTAGCAGCTGATAAGGGACACGGCATTATGATATTTTATTCAGTGTGAAAATATGTCCTTTATACACTAGCCCCTATAGCTATGTTTTTAATATGCTGGTTTTTATTGTTTTTTTATTTTATATATGTTTTTGTATTCCTATTCTGAATCAGTTGTGCACCAATGGTATTGTTCTTTATTGTCATGTGTTTGAACTCATGCTTTTCATAGGTGTAATATTGATATTTAAGCAGTTTTGAGTCCAGGGGTTTATTTCAAGTCTGATGAAGCGTCCTGAGAGACGTGAAAGCGCTTACTTGTTCGAATAAAGGATTGTTTTTACTTCAACCTTGGGATTTAATTTGTGCATTGACTTTTAACTAGTTTGCTTTGATTGCCGTGGCGTATCTACCTCTCTTTCTTTGGCTTTTTCTACAGTTTCTGTGAGGTGATACCTTACCCTGAAGTTGTGTTTTTTGGTTTGTGCAACATACTGCAGAGGCTTAATTAATTAATATGTATTATTGAATTGTTTAAATTAATTGGTGCTTTTGGATTGCTTTATAAATTTTTAAACTGCCTTTTTAAGGAATTTGATGGTTTAACCACTGTTATCTGATGAAGTCTGACCTAGTGTGGATGAAAATGAACTATCCATTTTGCTGGCGTTTATTTTACTCAAAGCCTTCTGGACTCTTTTGTGCTGCTGCTTCTCCATTTTGTGTGCTACTTGTGTGTTTCTTGGGTTTGTTTGGTACACTTACCTACAATTTGTGTTTAATAACTGGAGTCTGAAATGATGCATGCATTATTTTAAATTCTGCAACCAGGTGTGTGGTGGTGGTGGGGGGTGCTGCATTTTAAATCAGCCTCAAGCACTATGATAGCTTTCCACAAATCCGCAGCTTGTTCCTTGGCTGCTGTACTTTACACAGCCTCCTCTGTACTCAGTGAAGGACCTGGTATGGCAAAGAAGCCAAGAGACATGAGGTGCCCAATACTTCAGAGGAGAGAGACTCTCAGTCACACTTACTTTACCTAGACAGAACCTTTACTTTATTGAAGGGATTCTCTTTGCCTTTTCTTTCTCTCTACTTAAGTTGAAATTCTCTCTCTTTCTCAGTTCCTTTTAATGACCACCTCTGTTTTGGAAGCACAGGTGGAAGATATAAACAGGAACAAGTGCGGGCAGTAGTAACAGCAGAACCCAGTATTTACATATTTTCTTTCTTTAGAAATGTATTTTTTAAATTTATTTCACTGTCCAGTTTGTGTGATCCTTCTCCTACTCAAAGCAATCTATTCTGAATCAAAATCTTTGTGAAATCTGATGCTAGCAAGACAACTTGAAGGTACTTTTTGCTGGTGAGGTTAAATATTTATAGAATACCATTAAAAAAATTATGAAATCCACCATATGTACACTGGAATCAACACACTGATTCGATGGTAGGACTGTTTTTTTAAACAAAAGTAAAATACATGCTATAAACTGGTTATAGCCAGGACCGAAATGCCCTAAGGGAGGACAGGTAATCTAGCAAAGCCCATAATTAAAGTGCCTATCAGTTTAGATGTGGCCAGGGTGCCCAATGTACTCTTGTTATATAACTTGGCTCCCCCTAATGGTCGTAGCACAGCGGTGCACAACATCACACCCATGAGTTTTGTCTTACTTTCAAAAACACTGGGCCAAGAAATGTATGTTCGACATCTTGCAACCTAGTCAGGCTTGTAAGTCTGGTGCATAAATACATAAAATAACATTCCCAGTTTACTTTGCATGTACAAATGAATACTTAACCATCTTTTCCAGTGGTCTGGTAGCATTAATTAGAGAACACACAACCAGAAATTTGCTGTAAAGAATTGTTTAATGTAAATGTAGGGTTACTACATATTTCTTTTCTTTCATATATGAGGCATTAAACCTTTCTCATTTGGTAACATCAGAATGACAAAGTAGTGCTACATAGGGCTACCACCTGTCCCTTTTTGCGAAGGACAGCCCCTCTTTGGCAGTTATGTCCTGCAAAAAAAAAAAACTAAAAAATGGCAAATGTATTAAGATTGTAGGAAAATAAATATTTCCCAAGTTTAACAGATGCAAAAAACTATTATTTTATATCTGAAACACCTTAATATAATGCTATAAGAAATAGCATAAACAACTCGAATGCTATTTAAAAAGTGGAAGTTTTGTCCTTTGCACTGGCCCGTGGGTATGTTCTCTCCTGTAAAAACTCATATTTCTAAAAAAATGTTCCACTTTGGGCATTTGAAAAGGTGGCAACCCTATGGTAACATCAAAGTTAGGATGTATATATGCATCCCATTCTATAATACTTCTGACAAAGTTTAAAGAAGGGTTCTAAATCCAACTTATAGTCTCAACATATGTGGATAGTAGTTGTAAACAAAAGTAAAATACATGATATAAACTGGTCAGTGTCAGTACGTACACAGAAAATTACAAAAAAAATGCAGCTACATCACTCGTATGACTACATGTAACTAAAAAAGTAACAAAGACAAGTGATGTGTAAAGATTAAAATATATATTTTGTGTACAGAGTTGGATAAAGCAAGTATGCCAGTGGGTTAGATTGAGAAATTAATGTAGCTGTAGTTGTACCAGTAGTTGCAGTTGTAGTAGTAATACCAGTACAGTACCAGTAGTAGCAGTAGCTGTAGTAGTACCAGCAGTAGTAGTAGTGTAGTTGTAACAGCAGTTGTAGTAGTGATATTATTGGTAGTAGCAACAGTACTAATATTGGAAGTAGTAGTAATAGAGGCAACAGTAGTGCTAGTAATAGCAGCCTGCGAGAGCAATAGTGGTGGTGGTAGTAGTACCAGCAGCAGCAGTAGTAGTGGTGGTGGTGGTGGTGGTAATAGTAGTAGATAAAGAAATTTGTAGGAGTGACTGTTATCCATTGTCATAGAAGCTGAAATCTTTTTGATTATTTTGGCTATTTTGTTAGGTGAATCTTGAATAGTGGCAGACTTATTTAAGATACTCAAGTGGACACAGTAAAGCTGCAGTGTTTCATTATAGTAAGGCCTTTGAATGGGTCTACTGCATTTGGTCGAAAATGATTTCAGGCAGCCCACTTTACTGAAAGCTTATTTGGCCGAATTCAATTTGGTCAAAAATGGAATTTAGCCCCTGCCTCACTGTAGTGCAACCCTGGAGTGAGAATATAAAGTTGGGGGGGGGGATCAGCCCCCCACATTGGGGGTGTGGGGGGCATAGCCCCCCCTTGTTTTGCAACTAGTTTTTACTAACGTTATATGTTTCAATGTATTTTTAATGGATACACAAGTATATAGTAGTAAATACACTGCAATTACGTGGGGGTTACGTCCCCACACCCCCCTAAATTTTTATTCTAACTCCAGGGTCCCACTGCAGTGGGGCAGGGGCTATATTCCATTTTCGACCAAATGGAATTCGAACAAATGGGTTTTCAGTGGAGTGCATTTGCGGTGAAGTGAGCTGCCTGAAATCATTTTCGACCAAATGTAATTCGACCAAAAGCAGTAGTCCCCTTTGAATATATGATGTAGAGAGGGAAACCATGTAAGATGAAAACAAAAGGGATACTAACAGATTGACTTGATTAGTCATTATATGACAGATACTGGAAAGTAAATTTTGATGATGAAGATGAGCAATAGTGAAACAAGGTGCTAACTGGGGATCCTTGTTTGGAATCACTGTTGTTTAAATTTATGTTAGTGATTTTGGGTTGGTGGAAACAGGGGAACCCAATATCTGAATGACATGAAGACTAGATGCTTTCTGCTTGGAGAGCACTTTTACTTAAGGTCTATGTTAATGATTTTGGGTTGGTGTAAAATGTTTGCTGCATGAAGTGTATGAATGATAAGGACTGGATTCTTTATGTTTAGTAAAGCGGTCACTCCACAATACATATGCCTGTGAACTTTGTCCAAATGGTCAATAGAGAATAGACTGAAAGTACACTTAGATAAATTGGCTCATGTGATTTATCTAAGCATAATGGGTTCCCAAGTTCTTATTCTTGGAAGGGTGATACAAATTTAAAAGCAGCAGGTGAATATATAGATTTAGGAGTCCTGACTGAATTGACCTCATTCATCAACTATATTGATGTGTTGTGGGCATAAACTAGACAGAAGTTATTATAGATTTTATGCAGGCATTATTGTTTCTTTATTTACATATTTAATAAAACTGGAGCTGGATTAAAGGAACAATATCTGGATCCCTCTTAGAAAATCTTAAATTAATAAGATAGATAATATTTAAAGGCAATTTTAAATTAAGTAGAACGGATAGACTATCATACCATGATATGCTTAACAGTATAAATTTAAGAAATGATCATATTTTGACATTTAGATCCTTCTTAAGATGATTAATTGTTTGGATTTCAAAATTAGAGAAATCTCATCAAAAATTAAAGTTAGTGGACAGAATGCTCAAACTTTATTTGGCCAAGGCCAGTACAATTAAAACCAAAACATAATATTGTCCGAGGGCAGTTACGGAGTAGAGAAGCTTCAAATTTAAGTTCAACATCAGCTTTATTATAGTGCTTATATCATAGCAGGGAATGGAAATCAAAGTTAGCAGTGTATAATGCACGAGTTTAAGAACATACAAATATTTAAAAATGATGCATTCAAAAAGTGAATGCACTGAGAATCATAATGTAACCATGCAAGCACATAAAAAGTACAAAACAACAGCAGAGAGAAAACCAAGCCAAGTTGCCATTAATGAAATATGGTTGTTTTAACAGCAGTCTCCTGTGTAACAAATACAAAATTGTGAAGCATCCCAAAATAGTCCAGAATGAAAAAGCTGGCCAAATTTCAGGAAAGTACCTAATCCTCTCAGTAACTAGAACCCAACACTTCCTACCATCCAAGGACACAGCAAGACATAAAGGAAAGGGAAAAAATGGTGTTTAGGAAAATTTTGGAAAGTACTCATTCTGTTAATCCATGGCATGACATCTATAAAGTTGTAGGTTCAAACATGAGAGGCTATGTATGATGGAAAATGCTTCCCAAGACATATCCAAATCAGCGTCTCCAGCACAAAGAGCTCAGGACCAGCCTGCAATCTAATAAAGTATATTGTAAGCAGATTGCAACAAAACATGCATGGCCCATGATGTTATAGTGCCACAACTTGTAGAATATAAGATAGACTGCAGCAAATCCAAAAGGTGCAAAACAGTCCCCAAAATGACAGTAATAATTAAAAAAGAAGGAACTTGGCATCACCAGTCCAGGGTTGCTGTGTCCCAGGTGAAGAACTTTCCATTTGTCTGCAGTGAGCTTCAGCTGCCATATTTTAGCCAACTTAGTCAGCCTTTCTTTCAGTGTTGCTCCTAACGTGGTACTAGAAGAGGAGAGGTGAGGGTAGAAAGGAGAAAGGAAAGAGTTATTTATTCAGCTATGACACTAATGCACATTTGTAGATGGACTTATGATACTAATGAACATTTCCAGATGGACTCCTGCACTACTCTACGTTCCCTTTTTTTCCTGTTACCATCTCACCATAATCCATGTGATCTACTATTTGTCATGAAGCCATCTCACCGTAATGCATTGTGACCTACTGTTAGTCATGTAGCCATTTCACCATAATCCAGTGTGACCCACTATTAGTCTAATCCTTAGTCTTGATCCTACACCAACCCACCTAATCCGTACTATTGATCCTAGACCAACCCCTCTAATCCTTAGTCGTGATCCTACACCAACCTCTCTAATCCTTAGTCATGATACTACACCAACCCACCTAATCTTTGTCTTGATCTTACACCAACCCATCTAAGCTTCCTAGCAGTCATTTAAGACAAAAGCTTTGGTGAAATCCAAGTAGACCACATCTATCTGTAGTCACCTCAAGTCCTGCACTCCAGTCATAAGAATGGGTCAGGGCTGAATGATAGCTTCTTCTGGGAAAGAAGTTGTATTGTTTGTTTTCCTATAAATTGTTATCCTATATGAAAGCAGATAACCTTCCTTTCAGAATTCTTTCTGTAACATTTCCTGCTGCAACTGTTAGTCTACCAGTCTTGTAGTTTCCCTGATTTTATCTGCTCCCCTGTTGTATAAGGTGTCTGAACTTGCTGTGTTTGCGGTCCAAGGCACTTCCACAGTGGCCAGTAATTGACTGTACACCTTCATCAGGGGATTTCACAACATAGTATTGCAAATCCTGATACCCCACAAGGCTGTCCATCTGGTCCCTGTGCTTTATGCTCCTTTAGGAAAGCCAGTTTGCTCCCAAGTATGGCACTCTCCCCTTGCATTCCATTGTTAATATTTACGCAAATGTGTGCATTCAGTACAATTGCTTTTTCCCAGTGCTGTGTGATTTGCAGCTCTCCTTTCTTCAGCTTGGCCAGATCTGTTCCTTCCTCCCTTGTTTCTGCTACGTACTTAAAAAGACTTTGTTCATTGTCTTGATCCTTCCTTTCATAGTGTGGCTTTTTTTGTTGCTCTGCCTACCTTTGTTGTCTTTTCACTTACCTCTAACTCCCACCTTTTGCTTTCAATGCTGTTTAACTAGCCTTTATTTCCTGTGTAACCATACTGACCTTTTCTCTCTTTTTACCTTCCCTCTTTTTATTTTTATTTTTATTTAGTTATTTATTGTTTTGCTGACAGGATTAGTCTGACTGGGCTGTGGTAGTCCTTTTTCAGTGGAGGCCCAAAATCTCCAGTTACAAAATAGCAATTTTATACAACAGAGAAAAATGTAAAGTTTAAAGTAAGAATATAGACATATAATAATTGAAAGCCAGCTATACTAGAGAAAATCTGCAATCAGAAAAAATATAGAGTCATTACATATTAAGATTACACAAATTGGCATATACAGTGAGGTTTAAAATATCAATTTACAATTTTACATTTAATGGGTAGGAGAAGTAAGGGAGAGGAGTTGTGGAAGATAAGAGAAGAAAGCAGAGATTATGTGAAGAAAGTTAAGTAGTGTGTATATTTTTTAGGTGATATAAATAAAATAAAAGAACGTTATCTGCTGAGGTAGATGGTAGTGAGCTTGAATTGGAATTTTGCCTTTAAACGTTTTTCTTTCAAATGACTTTAGAACACTTGCGGTTAGAAAGTTTAAATAGAGGTTAGAGAGACAATGTTTTGTAGAAATATGCAGATTATAGTATTTAAGTAATGGATGAAATAAATGATCTAGTTAAAACAATTTTGTAGTATACAGGAGGGATTTCAGACTAGTGAGGCTGAGGTGGTAGAATTATCCTTTCTATTTCAGTTCATAGATATGTAGAGCGTACGGTGTAAGCTATTTATAGTAAAGGGAATAATAGGGATCCAGACTTCCAAAGTTTAAATCCAAAGTGGACTCGTATGTGCACTGGTTAGGATCACTTTTGCAATAAATTAATATCTGATTGAAAAGTAACACACGATTTGATAACTTACTCTATTGCCTTCTTTCATTTAACATCGCTTCCACTAATTTATTCATGGGATAATGACAAGCTGTAATATACGGTTCTAACATCATAAGTCAGTGTGAGTCAAGTCAGAAATAAGTTGTTTTGTTCCTTCCCAAATCAAGCTGTCCTGTCTATTATTCTGAAAGACTCTGTAAACATTACTAATTAGGACAAAACCAGGTAGACAGGTGGTAATCAAAGTAAATATTTAGTTGTTTAAAGAAACACATTTCTTACACATTTGCAAGAAATAATGCATGTGATAAATTTAGGTGCTAAAACCCTGGTCAGATGAATCATCACAACACTTTTGTGCAGAGTAACCAAATATGTGGCAACCTTTGAAGCTGGGGGATAAATCTGATCAAGCACACTGATGTCCATGCATACTAAATGATTTAATGGAACAGTTAACAGAAATTACATTGGGGAATGGATAACTGAAGATGAAACTCTAATAAGCTAGCCTGTTGTATAAAACATACTTGTTTGTGAACTAGGCAGATCTATGAACTGTTGCTGGTTTATAATTCAGGCTTCTAACTGTTTATAGATTTGCTTCTGGAAATGTATTTCATGTTTATGTGCTTGAGAAGTCTACTTCTTTATAATAGCTGTTTATATTCTTTTTTTTTTACATTCACATACATTTTAACTGTCCCAAATTGTGCAGAATGTTCCTGATTTTGCCTCTTGTTTTGCTCTGCCCCACATAAAAATTTAGATTTTTTGGGGGGGTAAATCACTGAGGATTACAGTCTGTCAGTAATTCCAGACATTAGAGTATCATGCTTTTTACTGTTCAGAAACTTAATGCTTATGCAAAATCTAAGTGAATTAGAGAAATATTTGAAGATTGCTCCCCTTTTATGTTTGGCCTTCTGCATGATTTATGAATGAAGCTGAGAAGTGCTCTTCACCTTTAAAAATATGTTTTGAAGCACGCTTGCAGTATTACTTAAATGGTAAGGCATAACAATAGTTAATATAGCATTCGGTCAGGAGAGAAGGGTACATGGAGATGAAAGTCTTGTAAGGTAGTCTGTTGTGTAAATGATTTCATTTCTGAGACTGATTATTTTAGAAATTATCTATTGATTTATAATTCATAGTTGTACTTATGTTTGGAGTTTTTTTTTTAGATTTAATTCAGTATTTTAATTGCTTGTTAAACCTGGTTGCTAATAACAGCTGTAAAAATTGTAAGTTCCTTACCGTGTGCACTTTGCCTTTATTGAGTTGTTAATTCCTGTAAATTAAATTTTAGTCATCTCACACTCCTGCATTTAAAGGATGTCAGTAAGACAGGCCAGATTATGAAGAATGGGGGGGGGGGGGTTAATGTTTTAGATGTTCATGTTGTGTGACAGTAATGTGGTAAACAGACTTATGGGGAGGGCTATAGTATGATAGACAGTCCAAACCTAGACAAAATAATGAGCAAGAGGTTGTGGGACCTTCAAGGAAGAATGAAGAGAAGTAATCGCTAGATCATGCCTTCTCAGCCTGGTGGACTTGTTTGAGAAGGTCACCAAAGCAATGGATGAGGCAAGAATCATTCACACTGCCTACCTTGACCTGGCCAAGGCATTTGACACAGCTCCCCACTCAGGCATTGTTGACAAACTCAGGAGGTCAGGTACAAAGCCATATGTCACCCGATGGATAGCCAACTGGCTCACAGACAGGCCCCAGGAAGTTAGAATTGGGGAGTCCACCTTTACAAAGAGGCCAGTCACAAGTGGAATCCTTCGGGGATCAGTTCTTGGCCCACTCCTTTTTGGTATTTAATTCTCAGAAGTCAAGGCCAATGTCAGTGGTCTCTGGCTGACCAAAGTTGCAGATGATTGCAAATCAGGAACTGTTATTGAATTTCACACTGACACAAATGTTCTCCAAGAGGGGCTGGCTCAGACAAATAACTGGTGTCAGAGCCATGGACTAAAAGTAAATGCCAATAAATGCATAACAGTATCCTTTGGGAAGTCATCCATCCCTGGTAACTATCATATTGACAACACACCCTTTAGAGTTGACCCAATAGTCAGGTACTTAGGGACACACATAGTAATCTAGCCTTTGATCATCACATATCTACAGTGGTGAGGAAATCATTCTATGTTGCTCAACTTATAAACAAAGGTATGGCATCTAAGTCCAAGGAAGTCATTGCTCCACTGTATTCGGCATTCATCAGATCTGTCATTGAGTGCAGTGCCCCCTTTAGTATGTACCTAACCAGGCATATCCAGCAATTGGAATGTCCACAGAAGTTCCTCACTAAAGAATGTAAGTAATATGTCCTATGCAGACTGCCTCAAGGCCCTATCTCTGTATTCTGTCTCCTAAAGGCTTTTGAGGGAAGATCTATGCCTGGCATACAGGGCATTGTCAGACCCCAGTCTGATGAACCTCCTACATATCCGCAAAACAAACAGCACCAGAATTACTTGTTCTAAAGACTTAAACCTTGCCTGTGATATAAATAGGACCTGCTGGAGAGATAGGTATGTATCCCAGAGACTACCTCATCTGTGGAACAGGCTCCCCATCCATGTGAAGCAGAGTTCCTCCCTAACCCATTTCAGGTGCAACTTGGACAATTGGATGGGAAACCAGAAATTCATCCTTGGTTTGGCACCCATGTCTCTAATGGGCACAGGTAACCTGTAAATGGTTCATCTCCCAAAACCCTACTTACACTTATCGAGGGTATCAGAACTTGTCAGAGACTTGGGATGCATGGCTAGGGTTAAAAAGGCATTTGTGGTCGTTAGCCTAGTAAACACCTATGAACCTATAGAAGATTGTATCCTGGATTAGAAAAGGACACAGGAGAACTGGGTTAGCATTAGGAATAAGCATCCTGGAGTAAAGGATTAGGCAGATGAGTGAGGTAGTACTGGAGCAGATAGTATGGCAGGTAGGACAAAAATGGAAAGGAAGCAACAACAGAGACCAGTGGGAGAAGAGTGAGGAGGATATGCAGCACAGGTAGCCCAGGTAAGGGTAGGTGGAGAGGGTACTAGAGGTAACCAAGGAAGGAGAGAAGGAGCATGCAGAAACTGAGGGGAAAGGAGGCAGAATGGCCTAGACCTAGCCTAAGGGAATGTGGGGTAAGCCTTGTAAGAAGGGGTAACATGGAGTCAAGAAGGACAGAAAGGGTGATTTTGGTGACTGGGGACATTTTCATTAGCATAACCTGACGGAATGGTGAATGATGTAACAAAGTGCTTGCTGACAAACATGCTCAGGCTGATGACAAGGCAACCCCAAAAAGTAGCCAAAACAGTTAAAATAATAGGGACACACAAAGACCATGGTTGATATTAGCACAAATGATCTTTGAGAAACAATAGGCTCTAAGGGTTTGGGGAGTTATCTGGTATTTGCTTGGAGACTGGGGATTTGTAGTCTTCTCACAGTTACTGCCATTGGCCAAGGCAGCAGTGAATGGAAGGAAAGACTAGTGACATGCGATGATTTGGTGACAATGGGGGTGAAGAATAAAGGTATGGGATAGTTGAGGATTGTGGAGATGCTCAGCCTGGGGGAGCTATTTAAAAAAACTGGGCTTCACCTCAGTACCAGAAGGCTTGATCTTAGGTGTTGTGCCTTTCAACACGTTTGTGTCACATACGACTAAATGCGCTGAAAACTGAATAAGCCTCTCTGCAGATGTCAGTAGAATAGGGGCAAGGAGAGAGGGCACACAGAACACTGAGCTTCAAAAAGGAACACAGGAAATTAATGGGGTACTGACAAATGTGTAAAGAACATAAAGTATGTACAAGGAATGGCCAGAGAATCTGTAACATTAAAAAGTCATAGCATTGGATTGTGGGATGGATTGGTGGGTTAAAAGTACTGGAAACTCCCAGATATGCGCATAATTAGTCCAATATGATACAAAAATCACTGAACCCACAGACATTGCCAACATACTGGCAGACAGGTTCAGTGCAAACTTCACCCCCCCCCCCAAAAGGAGAGATAACTATCCCAGCGGAGTGTAGCCTCCCAGACATGTCAAATGCGCAGGTGAAAGCTGCTCTCTCTAAAGCTAAAAACACAGCATCAATGGGACCGGATGGTGTCCCCGGCTGTGTGCTACACGAACTCAATGAGGAACTAAACCCGCATATAAGGCAGCTGTTTAATCTTAGCCTTACCACAGGATACATGCCCAAGGAGTGGCGTACGGCAACTGTGGTCCCACTTCACAAAGGCGGTACCTCTACGGACCCTGGTAATTACCACCCCATAAGTTTAACAAGCCTGGTCTGCAAAGCTATGGAGAGGATCATAATGGAACTCATAAACAAAGACATAGGGGACTTGCAGACATTGGACCCGACCCAGTTTGGCTTTGTCAAGGGCAGATCATGCCTTTTGAACTTGGTCGACTTCTTCGAAACAGTCACCAAGGCCATTGATGAGGGAAGGGCAGTCCATACAGCCTACCTTGACCTTGCAAAAGCTTTCAACACAATACCCCACTCGGGTATTATAGAGAAACTTACCAGCTTAAATGTAAACCCATATGTCACAAGATGGGTTGCAAACTGGCTAAAGGACAGAACCCACAGGGTTAGAGTTGCTGGCGCCATGTCAGACTCCAAGCCGGTCACAAGTGGTGTCCCACAGGGCTCAGTCCTTGACCGCCTGTTGTTCGGCATCTACTTCTCAGAAGTACAGGCAAACATAGGAGGACTATGGCTGACAAAGTTTGCAGATGACTGCAAACTGGGCCATAGTCGAAAGTACAGTTGGACACAGATATCCTTCAGAGGGGTCTCACGGAAACTGATAACTGGTGGCAGAGCCATGGCCTGAAGTTAAATGCCAAAAAATGTATAGTCATACCCTTCGGGAAAAACAAGGTAACCCCAAGCTACCATATAGGTGGCAATCCATTAAGCACAGAAGAGGTTATCAGGGACCTGGGGACCCAGGTTGACAGTGGCCTTTCTTTTGACACTCACATTGCTAAAGTGGTTTGAAAGACCTTCTACATTGCCCACCTGATTATGAAAGGATTCACATCCAGATCAAGTGAGGTCATTGTTCCCCTGTACTTTTCACTTATCAGACCAATGATCAAGTACAATGCCCCATTCGGGATGTATCTCACCCGACACCTGCAGCAATTGGAGAGACCCCAAAAGTTCCTCACCAAAAGGATAAAGGGACTCCAAAATCTGTCATATGCTGCCAGACTGAAGAAACTCCAGCTCTATTCAGTCTCATACCGCCTGCTCAGAGGTGACCTGTGCCTGACATACAAGGCCATGTCCAACCCGGAATTAATGGACATGCTCCACCTCAAAAAATCCAAATCTACCAGATCCACTAGAGCAAGCGACTTAAACCTTAGCACGGATATAAATAGGACATGCTGGAGGGATAGATTTGTCACCCAGAGACTCCCTATGCTGTGGAATGAAATCCCGGTCCATGTGAGGCAGAGCACCTCGCTGGCTCTGTTCAAGAGAAATCTTGACCGGTGGATGGGAGATCGTAGGTTTACCCTGGGAATCATCTCTGTGTCACTGCTGGACAGAGGCACAACAAACTAATGGGCACAGTATTTTTTAACATAAGCCACAAAACTTTGGGCTAGGCTTATAAATGCCTTAGGGCAGATAGCCTTGCATAAACCTATGAACCTATGGATATATGTAGGGGGTCATAAATGCTTCAATGTTATGAAATAAGGAATTGAAGTTGAGCTTTCCTGTATATAATTTCAAATCCATAAGGGCTGAGGCAAGTTTGACTCACCAATTCGGTATGAAAGTGAGACCTTTTCAGAAAAGATTATAACAATTTACATCGATATTGTAATTAGAAAAATTATGGACACAGAAATCCCCTTCTGCGTTTTTTATTAATGTGCATGGGGATACATAGTTAGAACTGCATACATGTGACTGCTTTCACAAAGTTGATTACACTATAAAAAACTGAATGAATTTCAAAACATACCATCTGAAGAAGTTTTCAATTGAAGACAAAAGCACTTATTGGTAGTTTTATACTTGTACTAACTAACCCTAGCACTAGACCCCCCCCCCCATACTGTCCAGAAGGACAAGGCTCTCTATTCGTCCCTACCAGCCAATCGGTAAAACAGCTCACTTTACCTATTCAGGCATGTCCAAAGGGCAGTTTCAGGTGTACTCTCCAGTCCAACTAGTGAATCTGGCATTTTGAGGCAATGTTACAACTGCCTCATGTACACAGTCAACCCTCTCCTCCTACCACCAAGCACTAATATTATGTTGAGATGCAATTATACAGCCAAACTGGAAACTGAATAAGCCTCTCTGCAGACTGGAACTGACAGTAGAATAGGAGCAAGGAAAGGGCACACAGAACACTGAGCTTCAAAAGGAACACAGGAAAATAATACACACAAATACATAAAGTATGTACAAGGAGGCCAGAGAATCTAACATAAAAATCTGCAATGGATTGGTGGGTTAAAAGTACTGGAGACTCCATCACATAGAAAATTGATCCAAAATGATACAAAAATCATTGAACCCACAGACCCCATCACAAACGCAGACAGTGCAAACTTCACATAACTATCCCAGGAGTGTAGCCTCCCAATCTCGTCTGCATGAGTGACAGCCCTTAAGGCAAAAACACAGCACCAATAGTAATGGTGTCCAAGTCAGGCACACTGATGTCCAACTAACTCAATGAGGCTAAAATAAGGCAGCTGTTTAATCTTAGCCTGTCGGGTGCCAGGATCTCACATAGCACAAGCACTCAGGTCACTCCAGAACAAGTACAAATACAACTCTGTCATTGTCCATGTTGGTGTGAATTACCGCCCCATAAGTTTAACAGAGCCTAGTCTGCAAAGCTATGGAGAGGATCATTATGGAACTCATAAACAAAGACATTGGGACCTACAGACATTGGATCCTACCCAATTTGGCTTTGTCAAAGGCAGATCCTGCCTTTTGAACTTGATCGACTTTTTGAAACAGTCACTAAGGCCATTGATGAGTAAGGCAGTTCACACAGCCTACCTTGACCTTGCAAAGCCTTTGACACAATACCCCACTCGGGCATCATAGACAAACTCACCAGCTTAAATGTAAACCCATATGTCACAAGATGGGTTGCAAACTGGCTCAAGGACAGAACCCACAGGGTCAAGAGTTGCTGGAGCTATGTCAGACTCTAAGCCAGTCACAAGTGGTGTCCCACAGGGCTCAGTCCTGGGACCCTCTTGTTCGGCATTTATTTCTCGAGGTACAGGCAAACATAGGAGGATTGTGGCTGACAAAGTTTGCAGATGACTGCAAACTGGGGCCATAGTTGATACTCCAGCGGACACAAACATCCTTCAGAGAGGTCTCATAGAAATGGATAACTGGTGCCACAGCCATGGCCTTAAGCTGAATGCCAAAATGTATAGTCATACCCTTTGGGAAAAACAAGGTACCCACAAATTACCACATAGGTGGTAATCCATTAAGTACGGAAGAGATAATCATGGATCTTGGGACCCAGGTTGACAGTAACCTCTCATTTGACACTCACATTGCCAAAATGGTTAGGAGGACCTTCTATATTGCCCACCTTATCATGAAGGGTTTCACATCTAGATCAAAAGAGGTCATTGTGCCCCTGTACTCTTCTCTTATCAGGCCAATGATTGAGTACAATGCCCCATTTGGGATGTATCTTACCCGACACCTGCAGCAGTTGGAAAGACTCCAAAAGTTCCTCACCAAGAGAATAAAGGGTCTTAAACATATGTCATATGCTGCCTGACTGAAAAACCTCCAGCTCTATTCAGTCGCATACCGACTACTCAGAGGTGATCTATGCCTGACGTACAAGGCCATGTCCAATCCGGAATTAATGGACATGCTCCACCTCAGTAAATCCAAATCCACTAGAGCCACGAGAGCAAGAGACTTAAACCTCAACACAGAAATAAATAGGACGTGCTGGAGGGACAGATTCATAACCCAGAGGCTCCCTACACTCTGGAACAGAATCCCAATCCATGTTAGGCAGAGCCCCTCACTAACTCTATTCAAGAGAAATCTTGACGAGTGGATGGGAGATCGTAGGTTTACCCTGGGAATCATTTCTGTGTCACTACTAGACAGAGGCACAACAAACTAATGGGCACAGTATTTTTTAACATAAGGGTGGTGAAAACCACAAACACTCTGGCTAGGCTTATAAATGCCCCAGGGCAGATAGCCTAGTATAAACCTATGAACCTATGCATGGGGATACATAGTTAGAACTGCATACATGTGACTGCAGCTCACTTTACCTATTCAGGCATGTCCAAAAAGCAGTCACCCAAGCAACCTCCACACCCCATCACAAACCATGAAACACATACTGTGAATGAACCTGAGATGTACCTCCCTGGACTACATGAAAAGAGACACGGAAGAGCTCTCTGATCATGTAGCCCAAGCCGGTATGACCCTGACCCTGAGTAGCATCCTGCCCTAACCAAGAATGATGTCACAGTATAAAGAAAACTTATCAATTTCAACAATTGGCTAAGTTTTTGATGTCACTCAAAGGGGATCCAGTATCTGTCCACCTGGGATGACATGCTCGACAAACCACGTTGCTTCGCAAGAGATGGCATGCACCTGTCACCCTTAGGCTTTCAAATACTGGCCAAGGCTTTTGCTGCCCCCATAATGCCTTTTTTAGGCAAGGCTTAAAAGACAAACCCACCACTGTAAATAGCACAAGTAATTAAAAACTAAGGGTAATGCTACTCAAGGCCAGAAGTCTAAACTTCAAAATGCATGCACTCGAGGCACTCCTTAGTATGGAGAACATCGATATCTGTGCAGTAACAGAAACCTGGTTTAAGGTTCCAGACAGCACCCCAGCACTACCAGACTGTAACTCATACCATACTTTTCAGCCACAGAACCTGGACCGAAACACAAAAGGTGAGGGTGTATCCACATTAATCAAGGATACCCACACCTCCAGGTTAGTGACGCAGCACAATGCCTCAGAAATCATCCATGTGCAACTAACAATGGGCAAAACTGCAGTTCAAATTGTAGCTTGCTACAGATCACCCACCATGACCCAGGACCCCCATTCTGCATTTCTGGAGACACTGGAAAATATGAAGGTCCTAACAAATGCCCTAATATTGGGTGATTTCAATTACCCAAACATTAATTGGGAGAACTATTCAAGTACTAATTCCCCTGCCAAACGCATCCTAGAATTTATAAACTCGAATGCCCTGGATCAACTGGTCAACACCCCCACCAGAGGTGACAACATATTGGACCTGGTCATCACCAACATGGGTGACTGGTGTTCTACACCGGAGGTCAACCCCTCACTGGTTAGATCAGACCATAGACTAATCACTCTGGATATACACATTCTGCCCCCACCCCCAATCAAGGAAACCACCATGAAAAACTTTTCAAAAGCAAACTGCACATTACTTAAGACCGAGGTGGAAAGGTTCACAGCCCCCATGCTAAAGGACAACACTGTCCAAGCTGCTGAATCCCTTACAAAGGCACTCTATGAGCACCTGCAAGAATGCATGGATCGTGCTATCCCATGCAAAACCAAGAATCACTCCTCCAAGAAAAGGAAACCAGTCTAGTGGACCCCTGCCATAAACAAATTATAAAATAGAAGGAGGAAACTAGTACAGAAAAGAGTAAAATCCCAAGAAGGGAAGACATCCCTGATCAGTATCTGCAAGAAACTACGATCCCTCATAAAATCATCCAAGGCTAGCTTCGAAAGAAAAATTGCCAAGGACTCCAAAGATAACCACAAAGCGTTCTTTAGCTATGTCAAGAACCTAAGTGGAAACTCTCAGATCTGCTCTGAGCTAGTGCAAAATGGCACAGAATACACTGAACCGACTGATATTGCCAACATTCTGGCAGACAGGTTTAGTGCAAACTTCACCCCCCTCTCACCCCCTAAAGGGCCCATAACCATACCAGAAGAATGTAGAGCCTGGCAATCACTGACACACACAAGTTGAAACAGCCCTATCCATGGCCAAAAACACAGCTTCAATGGGACCGGATGGTGTCCCAGGCTGTGTCTTACATGAACTCCAAAATGAACTAACCCCTCACCTAAACACACTGTTCAAACTCAGCCTCTCTACAGGCTATGTACCCATAGAGTGGCACACAGCGACACCTATCCTGCTCCACAAAGGTGGAGCCATAACGGACCCTGGGAGCTATCACCCTATAAGCCAGACTAGCCTGGTCTGCAAGGCTATGGAGCGCATCATCATGGAACTCATTAACAGAGACATTGGGAACCTCCAAACATTGGACCCTACCCAATTTGGCTTTGTTAAGAGCAGATCATGCCTCCTAAACCTGGTGGACTTCTTTGAGAAAGCTACCAAGGCTTTAGACAAGGGAAAGGAGGACCACACAGCCTACCCAGACCTCACAAAGGCTTTTGACATTATTCCTCATTCTAGTATTATAGACAAGCTCACCAGCCTGAACATAAACCCCTACATCATGAGATGGGTTGCCAGTTGGCTCACAGATAGAACCCTCATGGTGAGAGTTGGAGGCTCTAGGTCCGACTCTAAACTGGTTACAAGTGGCATCCCCCAGGGCTCAGTTCTGGGACCCCTCCTGTTCGGTATATACTTCTCAGAGGTACAGGCAAGCACAGGAGGACTATGGCTGACCAAGTTCACAGACGACTGCAAACTGGGGGCCATAACTGACTCTCTGGCTGATACAGACATCCTCCAGAAGGGTCTCCCTGAGATGGATACCTGGTGTCAAAATCATGGCCTCAAACTAAATGCCAAAAAGTGCATAGTCATCCCCTTTGGAAAAAACAAAGTACCCATGAACTACCATATATGTGGTAGTCCCCTAAATACAGAAAATGTAATAAGGGATCTGGGGACCCAAATAGAGAGTAATCTCCCCTTTGATAATCATATTGCCAAGGTGGTTAGAAAATCCTTCTATGTGGCCACCTAATCACAAAAGGGTTCGCATCTAGAACAAAAGAGGTTATTATGCCCCTCTACTCATCACTCATCAGACCCATCATAGAGTACAACGGCCCATTTGGGATGTGCCTTACAAGACACCTGCAACAGCTGGAAAGACCACAGAAGTACCTCACTAAGAGGATTACCAGCCTCAAACAGATGCCCGATGCAGCCAGACTGAAGAAACTCCAGCTGTCCTTGGTTGCATACCACCTACTCGGAGGTAATCTCTGCCTGACATACAAGGCCATGTCCAACCCAGAATTGAGGGACATGCTCCACCTAAAAAAAAAAAACAAATCCCCGAGAGCCACACGCTCTAGGGATCTAAACCTCACCATAACAATAAATAGGACTTGCTGGAGGGATAGATTCCTGTCCCAGAGACTCCCCATGCTTTGGAACATGATTCCAATCTACATTAGGCAGAGCCCCTTACTAACACTCTTCAAGAGAAACCTTTATGAGTGGATGGGAAACAGAAAATTTACCCCGGGGATCACTGCTGTGGCTCTGTTGGACAGAGGCACAGGGAATTAATCTAAGGGGGCAGCGAAAGTCAACACATTCTGGCTAGGCTTACAGATGCCCTCGGGCAGATAGCCTAGTACTTACCTATGAACCTATGGATGTTCGTGGTTTTAAACTAGGATTTTCTTTTACTGGTGATTTAACTTGTTAATAAAGTGAGTTTTTAACATTATGAATTCTCTTGCCATTCCTTGCACATACCTTACGTTCTTTTGACTGTTTGTGTTTGGATTTTGCATTGGTTTACTGTCAGAGGTGCAAGAGAAGAGTAATGCCGAAACATGTAAGGTGTGAACTTGTGTAGTGACAAACAGGGAATCACTACTGCACAGGTAGATTTACTTTAGACTATACAGAGCAGGAGCAGTACTTATGTTACATATGTGCTCATGGTGGTGGTTTCAAACCACCAGTCCTAGTGTGTGGAAGTAACCACCAAAATAAACAGAATGCTTGACTGCATCCAAAAAGGAAGAGACATGAGAGTGGGCATGAATGACCTGAGACGTACCTCCCTGGACTACATGAAGAGAGACATGGAGGAGCTCTCGGATTATGTAGCCCAGGCGGATATGACACTAGCCCTGAGAAGCATCCTACCATCACCCAGAATGATACCACAGTACAAGCAGAAAATGACTGATTTCAACAATTGGCTAAGTTTCTGGTGTCATTCTGAGGGGATCAAGTATCTGTCTGCCTGGGTTGACATGATTGACACACCTCGATGCTTTGCCAGAGATGGGCTGCATCTGTCACCCCTGGGCTTCCAGATACTGGCTAAGGCTCTTGTCACCCCTATAGTGCCTTTTTAGGCAGTGTCCCAAAGACCAAATTACCACCATAATAGCTACAAACAAATGCAATCTGAGGGTCATGTTGCTCAGCACTAGAAGTCTAAATCTCAAAATGCACTCGCTCGAAGCACTCCTTAAAATGAAGAACATTGACATTTATGCTGTAACGAGACCTGGTTCAAGGCAGCAGGAAGCACCCCTGCACTACCAGGTTACAACTCATTCCACACCTTTTGGCCCCAGAACTTGGACCGAACCTCCAGAGGCGGTGGTGTTTCCATATTCATAAAGGATGTGCACACCTCCAGACTGATAGCCCAACATAATGCATCTGAGATACTTCAGGTGCAGCTAACATTGGGTAAGACAACATTTGAGATCAAAGCCTGCTACAGGTCCTCAACCATGTCCCAAGACTCACACTCCATGTTCCTAAGCACCCTGGAGAATATTAGGGTCCAACCTAACACCCTCATACTTGGCGACTTCAACTACCCCTCCATTAACTGGGAAAGCTACTCATGTACCAATTCACTTGCCCAACGGTTCCTGGAATTCATTAATTCCAATGCTCTGGACCAGCTCATTCTTACCCTTACTAGAGTTAGCAATATCCTTGACCTGGTCATTATCAACATGGGCGACCACTGCTCTACACTAGTAGTCAACTCCTCCCTGGTTAGATTTGACCACAAACTAATCACCTTGGATATCCACATCCCTCCCACCCACCCACCCCCCCCCCCACAAAGGAAACCACCATGAAAAATTTCTCCAAAGCTAACTTTGGGCGCCTAAAATCAGAGGTGGCCAACTTCACGGCACCCACGCAAATGGAGAATAGTTGCATGACTGCAATGCACTGTACAAACACGTACACAAATGCATGGATCTCACCATACCCAATAGAACCAAGATGGTCTCCTCCAAAAAAATGAAGTCAATCCGGTGGTCCCCTGCCATAAACAAACTCTACAACAGGAGGGGGAAACTGATGCAGAATAAGGTGAAGTCCCCAGACTGGAAAAACTCCTTTATCAGCCTCAACAAAATGTTGAGATCCCTCATCAAATCCTACAAAGCTAGCTATGAAAACAGAATCGTAGCAGATAGTAAAGACAACCACAAGGCCTTCTATAGTTATGTATGTAAGGAATCTCCACGGCAATACCCAGATTTGCTGTGAGCTACTGCAGAATGGTACCTCCTATACCGAGCCAACAGAAATTGCTAATATACTGTCCGACAGATTCAGTGGCAACTTTACCCCCCCCCCCCCCCAGAGGACCAATCACAATACCAGTAGATTGCCAGGCACCCAGTATTACTGCTACACAGGCATCAACCCCCCCCCCATATCACTAGGTGGGTTGCAAAGTGGCCAATGTACTTTAATGCACATTATCAGTTTACATATGACACAATCCACTTGTGTGGTACATTTCATTTCTCTGCTGACAGCTGGTGGTTAATCTTTTAACTTATCTTTTTTGATACATTCCATCCAGTTCAACATTGGTGTTTACATTGTATCCCCTCTTTTCTTCATGCTTCACTTTATTATAACAAACCATTTAATGCGTTTCTTCTAATTTTTTCATTATTATTAATATTCAAATTCTGCCATGAATATGTGATTTGCTGTTTCTGTAAGGGAGTTCTTGTGTTATTTTAACAACTTGCAACATTTTAATTTCCCTTTGACCATATTTTTCTAACTTCTACTATTCTTCCAACACTCCCCCTTTAGATAATTAACTATTTACATATGTATCATCCTCTTTATGCCTTGCCTCTTTCTATTGTTGTATCTCATTAGTTCCCAGATGTTGAACTATATCCTGTAACTTATCCTTGCTTGTTCTATGTTTTGTTAATGTAAGCAATACATCATCTGCATATGTTGAGATCCTGTTTTCCCCATACCCCACTTAAATCCCCTTATATCACTGTTTCATAGTATTTCTGCCAAAGGTTGTAGAAAGCAAATAGCAGCAGGGAGTGCAGTCAATCCTTGTCTAGTGCCCCTTTCTATCGGAACTATACTTGATAAGCTAGGTCTTATTTTTAGTCTGAATTTAGCCATTTTATAGGTTGCCTTAATTCCATCCAATTTTCTGGGAATCCCTCTTTGCAGTAGGTAGCTAGACCGCACCTCAAATGCCTTTTCTGCAATTAATGGTATTATTGCCATATTTCCCATTTCCTATACCTCAATTAACAACAGCAGTGTTCTTATTAAACTGCCAGTTGTCCTTCTTCCCCCTTACAAATCTGATTCTCATGTATAATTCTTTGTAGTAACTTCCTTAATCTTTCACATGCCTTGTTTATCATATACATATTCACAGTTCTGCCTTCCTTCCACAGAATTGTATCTGTTTACTTGGTGTGACCCTTGTGTTGACCCTTTATTTCACACTTAGGGTCTTCAGCTCTCAAGTCCTTTCTCTTCCTCTCACTCTTTCTGTTGATACCTTCTCCCAGTTATGCTTCCCTGGAATTCCCTGTCTAACTCATTTCAGTTAATCACGTTGTCTTCTCACATATATTAATATTTTTGACTCTCCCAGATTTCTCTCTTCATTATTCCTCTTTGGGTGTATCAATTACTTAATCACATAAATGCATATATTCAGACATCATTTAGCTAACATTTTTCTTCCCTTTCTAGCTCTACTACTTATCACTAGAAATATGATTTGTAACCTAACTTACTTTGTGTATATGTTCCTGCTCTTTCTTCCCCTCCCCTATCTCCTGCTTGTTTTTGTGTCAGTCTTTCACTGTTTATATATGTAGGCATTTACTATATTGAAATTATCTTTGCATCAGTACTTCACATATACCTTTCAGGTAATAGTAATAATTTCCACCTTATATTCATCATATATCGTTCTTTTACATGCTATACTTTGACTATTCTGAGTTTTTTCATGTATACATACATACTTCAATTATTAGGAACAACTTTCATATATTTTATATTATTGTCTGTAGGTCTTTTCCTTCCATCTATTTAATTTCACAATCACTGGATATTTGTACTAGCTTGACCTCCCTAATTCCTGCTTGTTCCTAAGTTTGCCATTTCTTCTGCTTTCAGGCTTCTTTTATTACTTCAGCCTCCTGTTGCTGTTTAAATATTGTGAAGTTGATCCTTTCCTGTACATATTACTGTCAGAATACCTTCCCACCACCTAATCTTCCCTATAATATGTATCTGCCTCCCATCTTCCTAACTCACTGATTCACTTGGTGTTTAGGTTTGTTTTCATTAATAGAAATGTATGATTGCTTATGTCACAAATGATGGTTTAATAAAGATGCTTCTTGTTTTAAAAAAAAGAAGGGCAGAAATGTAATAATTTATGTAATATTGCTTAGGTTATATGATATATAGCAGTATATGTGAAGTATAATATCTGTTAATGTCAATTTGTTAATACAGTTTGATTACTTTTGTATAAATAAAAAATTGCCCATGGCACAAGTGATAATTCAATAAAGGTTGTAAAAAAGAAAGAAAATCTAATGCTTCTTTCACCATATTGAATGTTTTTGCCCTCCCTTGTGTATAAATCCTAAGGTTGTTTATTTGTCTTTTGGCTTTTTCCCGGTAAGGGGTTGCCACAGCGGAACTCCGGTCCGCTAATGATTGGCAGTAAATTTTTATGAAATGCCGAGGTGCCAGCTCGACGCCCAACCTTCAACGAAGGCACGCCCATTTACGCACGCATGTCTTTCGAATGCCACCCAACTGCGGGGAGGGCATGCAGACTCCACACAGAAGGCACTCCCAAGTATATTGGATAAATCAGCTTCCAACAATATCCTTAGTCTCTGCACACTTTCATGGCTGGGATGAACACATTTCTCTTCTGCCTATTTTTTTAAGAAAAATCATAATTCACATAGACATTGTCTTCCCTCACTTCTAGCTTTCCGCCAGGTTAGTACTCTCACTCAACTGAAGTCTGAAACCTTACTTTTATTGATCTCTGCCAATTTGGCAGGTCCCGCTGGCCAGTGTGCCATGCCAGTTGTGTGTGCTTGTTTCTCTTAATACTTTTATCATTTTGCATTTCAGTCCATTTGCACAATTCCCTAATGACTTTATACAGTCAGTACCTTTGTATTTCTCTGTTACACCATTCTGTCACCTCCCGCTGTCTTCAAAATACATGGCCTTGGCATCCAAGCAATCTAGTCTGGTGGCCTCATAGTACCTAGCTTTCAGTCCCTCATTTTCTGCCAGAATATCTTGTATTGCTCCAGTGTGCTCATTCAATCCTTCTGTTATTTCCTCAATTCTCTTTTCTTGTGCTATTAGATTGTTCATCAATGCCATTTAAATATCTGTTAGCTCAAGCCATATTTTTCCATAGTAATATGTTCATACTGTTATCACTACCGCACATTTTCCTGAATTCTTTACCTCTCTGGCTTGCTGATAGATTCACCCTTGTTTTTTGTCATCTTCTTACAGTTTCTTTTCTTAACTTTTGTGGGGTGTTTTTAGCAATTTCTTCTTACAGCAGTGCAGGGCTTCACGGATCTCACTGCTTTTAGCACAGCTCCATAGTCGAAGCCCCCAGTCCATTATAATTAAAGACAGATTCACTTTTTCAAAAAAAATGCAATGTACTGAAATACAGAGGGAAGGACAGCAATCTAATCCTGTTTGTTTATATATTTTTTGCTAAAAAGGAAAGTCCAGCTGCACAGAAAACCCATTCTCAGTGGCCCAAGATGAAAAGCTTGACAAAAAGATACATTTTTGTTTAATATTTATAGAACAGAATACAGATGTCATTACATATAAAAATAACATGGTTTTGTACATTGGCTACAAAGAGATATATAAAATGTAATTACGATTAAAACAGGAATACAGATAAGGTTTATAAGGGTGAAGCTATTAAGTGAATCAGTTAGTTAGAAATTTAAAAAGTGTGTAAAAACGTAAGAAGAAAAAAGAAGAGTGTAGAGTTATGGAAAGACTGAGTATTTAGTGAGAACAGATGAAGAAAGGAAACTAATTAGGTAGAGACTAAGAGCATTTTGACAGTATGAGGGTCACTTTGGAGACTGCTGTTGCAGTGCTCTGGCTCTTCTCACAAGGATCAGGTTGCTTTCATCACCACAAAAATATGGCAAATGTGCAAAGGACATAATGTGCTGTCAGTCCTACAATAAGACTCCCACTGAAAGTTAAGAATTGTTTCAGCTTATTATAAGTTGAAAGGAAAACAGTAATTCCATTACACTGATGTATTACGCCAGTCGCATCATATTTACCATTATAGATAAAATACAGAAAAATAGTGACAATGACTAATTGTAAATATAATTGCAGGTTTAATATATGCTGCTTAAGATGTACTGCATATTAAATGACTCTCAGGCTTTGCTGAAGGTATTAAATCTTAGGACATTTTACGATTATGCATATTGTCACTCCCCTACGTTTTGCAGAAACAATAAGACAACAAAGCCTTTACCTTTCCAGTGGTTCTTGCCAAAATAGGGTGAGCCAAGCCATAGTCCCCCCCCCCCCCGTGACTCCATCATTGTAGGAAAAGTATGTATTTCTGTGGTGGTCTTATCATAGGAATGACAGCACATTACTACCTTTGCACATTTGCCATATTTTTTGAGTGGTGATGAAAGCAACCTGATCCTTGTGAGTAGAGCCAGAGCACTTTCTGTGAACGTAAAACTAGGATGGGGCCTAGAATTATCCTAAGCTAGGTGTAGCTCTACCTGTATTTAATTAAAATACTCAAGTTATTGTGTAACCCTGATGTTAGACCTACAGTGAGACAATAGCAATTATAACGCAATAATAGCCAGACTTAAAACAAAACAAATGTGGGGAGTCTAAGAGGGCATAAGCAATAGAAAGCTCACTCATGAGATTTGTTGATTTGTACAGCTTACAGTATATTGCAATATCACATTTAAGATTGTATTTCTTCCTGTAGCATGTAAAACCTTATATCATATTGCTAGTATTTCCTGCATGTTTCTCAGATATATGCAGTATGAAATCAATTAATGAGAGATTAAAAGAGGCTTTGATAAAAGGCATGGAAAAAGGTTGAAAAACAGTAACAAAAGTATAAGTTTGAACATTGCACCTTAGATTTGTAAAGCATCATCATTAACCATTGTGCTACCGTATTGTATATTGGCCATTATTAGGATAACTGAAACTGTTTTTTTTTTCTGCTGTTTTTTTTTAACTGATTAGCAGAACAGTGTTTCAGTACTTCATCAAAAATACAACCTTCTCAATGTTCTGTCCTCCTCTGAGGTTTGACATCCCTTGAACTGCTGACAGATTACAAAGACCATTCAGTCTTGAATAATATAGCAATAACTCACGCCTGGGTGTGAGTAATGCTGGATTTAGCCACGGTTGGTGTGGTTTGGTCACGAGAGCGAAGCCCGAGTGGTCAAACAAAGCCAATCTTGGGTAAATCCAGCATTACCCACACCCAGAAGTGGGTTATTGCTATTATATAATGACATTATTTAAGAAAAAAAAAATTACTTTTCTTAAATAATGTCTTTGTATAATGCCTCCTTGCTGCCCTTTCGCAGCTGTCTGTTATTCTGCGGCAGTTCTGATGTACTGCACATGCGTATGCCTACGCAGTACATCAGAACTGTGGGCAAAAGCAACAGAGAAAGCAAGATCTCCGTTGCTTTTTAAAAACTGTTTTGCTATGTTAAATGAGTTTAACATAGTGAGACAGCTTTAAAAAAAAGCAACGGAGAATCTCCGTTACTTTTTTTAAAGCTGTCTCGGTATGTTAAACCCATTTAACATAGCGAGACAGTTTTGAAAAAAGCAACGGAGAAAGCAAGATCTCCGTTACTTTTTACAAACTGTCTCGCTATGTTAAAGGAGTTTAACATAGCGCGACAGCTTTAAAAAAGCAACGGAGAATCTCTGTTGCTTTTTTTAAAGCTGTCTTGCTATGTTAAACGAGTTTAACATAGCGAAACAGTGAGAAAAAAGAATTATAGTAATGGAAAAAGTCCGGGCGACCGATCAGCGTGTACATTTTTGAATATTAATGGGGGGGGGGGGTTGTATAATTGATTATAGCATACTTTGACAAAATGTTAAACTGTGTTGTATTTGTGCAGGAGGTACAACCGCTGCATCAGGTTGTGAGGAATTTGACTCCTCCATGCACAAATACAATGCAGTTTAACATTTTGTCAAAGTATGCTATGATCAATTATTCAAGACTGAATGGTCTTTGCAAACTGGTCAGCAGTATGTTGACAGATATTCCTTGATTATCCTACAGATCACATCAGCCACCAAGACAAATAGACTGACACCCTATTTTACAAGCTTCACTTAATGTTGGTAGGGCTCAGTAATAAAATTCCTTCCTTGGCGTATTGAACAGGACAAGACTATAGAATGCATTTATAGGTTAGTGGAATGAGATTTGCTTTTCCAAGATGGTGAAAACAATGAAAATATATGAAGGAATGTTCAAGTTTCGTAATTTCTTATACATTTCTTAAATAAATGTATAATTCTTTTTTTTACAGTCTTGGGAAGAGATATATCATTACCGTTATGTTTACACTTTAGGGATATGGTGTCCTTTGTTATTTCATTCAGCACGAGGGCTAACTGGTTTGACGCAGGGTTACTACTACCAACTAATGCTAGCAGGACCAGTTCTCCTACCCAGATAACAAATAAAATATATTAAAAAATTAAAAATTCTACAAGTAAAACAATGTTCATCAATTCAAAGTAAATAATGATGAACCCTGTATATTACTTTTATCTTTTATTCATTTGCTAACAAAGTAGGCCCACCAAGTACAAGTGCCTCTTTTCAGGCGTAACTATAGAGGAAATGTCTGGTTAAGTGACTTACTCAGAGCTATGCGGTTTGCAAGGGGATACTGAGTAAATCAAACCTAGGATGATGAGGGAAGCTCATTAGCACTAAGCGCATTAGCCCTACCCCTCTGTGCTACACTACCAGACCTATTAGTAAGCTAACTAGCATAAAATCTAATTATAACATACTTAAGTTTGTGTAAATGTAAAGGCAAATCAAGTGCAGACATGATATAGAGAATTATGATCGATTTGCCAGTCATAACCTGCTTATTATGTGTTCTAGACCTAGTTGCCAAAAAATTCACCTTGACACTAAGGCTTGAGAGGTGAATTTGTTGGCAGCCATGTCGGGAGCACATAATAAAGAGTTATGATCAGTGAACCAATTATAATTCTTTGTAGTGCATGGAGCTTTATATGCTCCATGTAATACTAGCTGCAGAAAAAAGAAAGGAAAAAATGCTGTTTTGACAGCTTTCAAAGCCATAAAGCACTTGGGGGGCACTGTCAGAAAGGCAGTGTAATGCTTTCTGTTACATTTACACTCACCTTTCATGGCTCTCAACAGTCCAGATTTTTGCAGAATGTCCAGATACTGCCTCATTTGTTTGGTTCTTCATAAAGTCTGTGGTTGATAAATCACAGAGGATTGAAGTCACTGAATAGTGACATACATTTGAGTTTCAGAGTTCATACATTTTAGGGGGGAAAAAAGAGTTCCAGTGAACACATCATGTTATTCTAGTTACTTTCTAAGATTGTAAGAGGAAGGGACATGTTATCCCTTCAGACAGCATTACTGCCGCTGTCCTTTACCGGTCAGTACTTGGCAGATTTGACTGCCTAGAGCTAGACCCAACCTTAACAATTTAAGAAAGGGGTCCTTATCAATTGTTAAGATCAGGTCTCACCCCTTTAATGCTTAACTGATTTGTCTTTTTCTGAATTTCTGAGTGTAATCATCGCACTCCATGTACTAGGAAGACGTAATCTAATATACTAAGAATTAAAGCTGCAGCACTAATCTAAGACTTCATGTTACCATATGGGCAAATTAATGCCTTGTCACTCTGAACAACAGGAGCAAAGAAGGGAGAAGAAGTTAAACCGAATGTCAACAATGCTATTTTCTATGGTATACCAATACTGTTATTCAGAATGCTGGCAACACGGAGTTTCTGTAAAAGTAAACCAGGCTGTATTGTAACATGTACTGTTCATAAGAGTGCTGTTCAAATAATTAATTATGCTGTTAATGGTTAGTCTCTTTGCATACTCTTTCTCAATATAGTACATGCAAGAACAAAAGTAGATTTGTTTATTTTGTTTGCTACATTTTACTAAACAAAAATATCCACCCAGTAGGTTTCATTTTCACTAGACTCATGAAGAGAAATATAACATAATATAATAGAATTTTTAACACAAAAGTAGAAAATATGACACAATGATACCACCACAAGGAAAACAGATAAATAATAATCCCCTGATAGCAAACTCTGAGGACTCTTTGTCCATTCTAAACTATAAATACATACAAAGGCTTCTTTGTGCACACCATACTGATGTTTGGTGCACGTACTGCCACTTCCTTTTCC
>NC_056725.1:37502062-37552405 GCF_019279795.1 Protopterus annectens | reverse complement strand
TAAAGTAAGTTTCAAACCAGACTCAAGTATTTCAGGAGGTTTTGATTGGTCATAGATGTGATTACAGAGCATCTTTAAGGTTACAGTATCCCAAAGGTCAAATGTAATTTGCTTTGATTTTTTGTTAAATTTTTCAGGAGTAAAGCATTCACATTCACAACTCTGGGTTGTATAGAGGTATCGAACTCCAGTTACACTGCATGAAAGTGCTTTCAAGGATGATTGATAAATGATTATGCAGTTTAGTAGAAAGTAAGATGGGAGATGAACAGTTAAGATTCAGATTTTATTGAGATGCTTGCAAAAAGAAGCAACAGAGGAAGTACAAAAATCCAAAGAACAAAAGCTAGAGATTTTTGAAAGGTATAAAAAAGAAATGTGGACATGGGAAAGAAAAAGAGATCTGATATGGTGCAATATTTATGCAAAGAAGAAAGCCAAACTAATCAGTACAAAAAAAAAGAAAAAGAAAAGCTGTTATAAAGATATTTGAAGAGAAATATATGTAAAGGCACCTAGGAAATATATGTAAAGGCATCTCCCTGGACTACATGAAAAGAGACATAGTGGAGCTCTCAGATTATGTGGGCCAGGCAGGTATGACACTAGCCCTTAGCAGTATCCTACCATCACCCAGAATGATACCGCAGTACAAACAAAAAATGATTGATTTCAACAATTGGCTAAATTTCTGGTGTCATTCTAAGGGGATCCAGTATCTGTCTGGTTGGGATGATATGATTGACAGACCTTGATGCTTTGCCAGAGTTGGCCTGCATCTATCACCCTGGGTTTCTGAGTACTGGCTAAGGCTCTTACCACCCCTATAGTGCCTTTTATAGCCGGTGTTCCAAAGACCAAATTATCACCATAACAGCTATACATAAATGCAATCTGAGGGTCATTCTGCTCAATGCTAGATGTCTAATTTTCAAGATGCACTCACACGAAGCACTCCTCAAAATGGAGAACATCGACATTTGTGCTGTAATGAAGACCTGGTTTAAAGCAACAGAAAGGACCCCTGTGCTACCAGGGTATAACTCATTCTACACCTTTCGGCCCTGAAACATGGACCGAAGCTCCAAAGATGGTATCTCCATATTCATAAAGGATATGCATACCTCCAGACTAGTAGCCCAGCATAATGCATCTGAGATACTTTAGGTAGAACTAACACTGGGTAAGACAGCGATCCAGGTCATAGCCTGCTATAGGTCCCCAACCATGTCCCTAGACTCTCACTCCACATTCCTAAGCAGCCTGGAATCTATCAAGGTCAAACCCAACACTCTCATACTAGTAGACTTCAACTACCCCTCCATCAACTGGGAAAACTACTCAAGCACCAATGCACTGGCCAAACGCTTCCTGGAATTCATCAGCTCCAATGCCCTGGATCAGCTCATTCTTACCCCCACTAGAAGAAGCAACATCCTTGACTTGGTTATTACTAACATGGGCAACCTTTGCTCTACACCAATAGTCAATTCCTCCCTGGTTAGAGCCGACCACAAACTAATCACCATGGAAATCCACATCTCACCCACACCACCCGCAAAGGTATCCACCATAAAAAAACTTCTCCAAAGCTGACTTTGGACTCCTAAAAACAGAGGTGGCTAACTTTATGGCACCCATGCCAATGGAAAATAGATGCACGACTGCCAAATCATACACCAATGCACTGTATGAACACGTACATAAATGCATGGAACTAGCCATACCCAACAGAACCAAGATGCTCTCCTCCAAAAAAAGGAAGCCAGTCTGGTGGTCCCCTGCCATTAATAAACTCTACAACAGAAGGAAGAAACTGTTGCAGAAAAAGGTGAAGTCCCAAGACTGGAAAAATTCCCTTATTAGCCTCAACAAAAAGTTGAGATCCCTCATCAAAACCCCCAAAGTCAGCTATGAAGGCAGAATTGTGGCAGACACTAAAAACAACCTCAAAATCTTCTTTAGTAATATCAAGAATCTCCATGGTAATACCCAGATTTGCTCTGAGTTACTGCACAATGGTACCTCCTATACTGAGCCAACAGATATTGCCAACATACTGGCCGACAGATTCAGTGCCAACTTTACCCCTCCCCCCAAAGGACCAGTCTCAATACCAAAAGAATGCCAGGCACCTTGCATTACTGCAGCACAGGTTAAAGCTGCATTATCTAAGGTCAAGAATACAACTTCCATGGGACCCGACAATATCCCTAGCTATGTTCTAATTGAATTACAAACTGAACTGGCACCACACATCTATGTGCTCTGTTAACTCACAGCCTCACCTCGGGCTTTGTCCCTTCCAAATGGTGCACTGCTACAGTCATCCCTCTCCATAGAAGAAGAGCGACTACAGACCCTGGCAATTTTTGCCCCATTAGCCTGATGAGTCTGATATGTAAGGCTATGGAGCGCATCATCATGGACCTAATTAACAAGGATATAGGGAATCTCCAGACTCTAGATCCCATTCAATTTGGTTTTTTGAAAGGTAGATCATGCCTAGTCAACCTGGTTGACGTCTTTGAGTCAGTCACCAGAGCAGTGGATGAAGGTAAGGCAGTTCATAATGCTTACTTCAATCTGGCCAAGGCCTTTGATACCCTTTCTCACTCAGGAATTATTGATAAACTCACTAAACTAGGCATCAGCCCCTATGTCTCAGGTTTCAACTTTCTGTTACCTAAGAAGTTCAGTTGTGAATGCTCTGCCATTTCACAGTGAACTGATCGAAGGAAGGACACTGAGGAAACTCGGAGCTATAATATATAACATTAAGTATCCTGTTTTTTGTTTATTTTGTTCTTTATTTCTTTGTTATTTATAGCACTTTGTGTACTGTGTATTTTTCTAGCTAGTTTCACTGTGTGTGAGGTATTAACTGGAAATTGTCCACCTTTATTAAGCATCTGTTGGGTTGTTTGTTTCTGATAACTGGTTACAGTAAACTCTAGAGGCTTCTTTAGCTGTTTAAAACTTTCATTTAAAGGATCACTGCTGCTTTTCAGCTGTGAAACATTTCTGCAGTTTGTTCTAAGTAGTGGGGATATTTGTAGCATTTCTATATTCAGACTTGTATTTGGGCCTAGTGTTTGTGGAGGCTGTGTGTCTGAGCACATATTCAGAGACATTGGTTTGGCCAAAGCCATCAGGCATTTCTGTGAGAGAGAATTGTTTGAGGTCATTGGCTGACTGAGGTCACTTGGACTACAGCTTAGACTAAGCACCTCATTGGTTCTTTTGAGATTTCTTTCTTAAAAGCTGTCTCAGGTTTCAACTTTCTGTTACCTAAGAAGTTCAGTTGTGAATGCTCTGCCATTTCACAGTGAACTGATCAAGGAAGGGCACTGAGGAAACTCGAGCTATAATATATATATTAAGTATCCTGTTTTTTGTTTATTGTGTTCTTTATTTCTTTGTTATTTATAGCACTTTGTGTTCTGTGTATTTTTCTAGCTAGTTTCACTGTGTGTGAGGTATTAACTGGAAATTTTCCACTTTTATTAAGCATCTGTTGGGTTGTTTGTTTCTGATAACTGGTTACAGTAAACTCTTTCTTTTTTTCTAGAGGCTCCTTTAGCTGTTTAAAACTTTCATTTAAAGGCTCACTGCTGCTTTTCAGCTGTGAAACATTTCTGCAGTTTGTTCTAAGTAGTGCTGATATTTGCAGCATTTCCATATTCAGGCTTGTATTTGGGCCTAGTGTTTGTGGAGGCTGTGTGTCTGAGCACATATACAGAGACATTGGTTTGGCCAAAGACATCAGGCATTTCTGTGAGAGAGAATTGTTTGAGGTCATTGCACTTGTCTTAAACATGGACCGGCTCCAAAGATGGTATCTCCATATTCATAAAGGATATGCATACCTCCAGACTAGTAGCCCAGCATAATGCATCTGAGATACTTTAGGTAGAACTAACACTGGAGTAAGACAGCGATCCAGGTCATAGCCTGCTATAGGTCCCCAACCATGTCCCTAGACTCTCACCCACATTCCTAAGCAGCCTGGAATCTATCAAGGTCAAACCCAACACTCTCATACTAGTAGACTTCAACTACCCCTCCAACTGGATAAACTACTCAAGCACCAATGCACTGGCCAAACGCTTCCTGGAATTCATCAGCTCCAATGCCCTGGATCAGCTCATTCTTACCCCACTAGAGGAAGCAACATCCTTGACCTAGTTATTACTAACATGGGCAACAATTGCTCTACACCAATAGTAAATTCCTCCCTGGTTAGATCTGACCACAAACTAATCACCATGGAAATTCGCATCTCACCCACACCCCCCGCAAATGTATCTATCATAAAAAACTTCTCCAAAGCTGACTTTGGAGTCATAAAAAAAGAGGTGGATAACTTCACAGCAACCATGTCAATGGAAAATAGATGCACGACTGCCAAATCATACACCAATGCACTGTATGAACACGAACATAAATGCACGGAACTAACCATACTCAACAGAACCAAGACGCTTTCCTCTACAAAAAAGGAAGCCAATCTGGTGGTCCCCTGCCATTACTCTAAACAGAAGGAAGAAACTGTTGCAGAAAAAGGTCAAGTCCGAAGACTGGAAAACCTCCCTTAGCCTCAACAAAAAGTTGAGATCCCTCATCAAAACTTCTAAAGCCAGCTATGAAGGCAGAATTGGGGCAGACACTAAAACAACCTCAAAATCTTCTTTAGTTATATCAGGAATCTCCATGGTAATACCCAGATTTGCTCTGAGTTACTGCACAATGGTACCTCCTATACTGAGCCAACAGATATTGCCAACATACTGGGCAATAGATTCAGTGCCAACTTTACCCCTCCCCAAAGGACCAGTCTCAATACCAAAGAATGCCAGGCACCTTGCATTACTGCAGCACAGGTTAAAGCTGCATTATCTAAGGTCAAGAATACAACTTCCATGGGACCCGACAATATCCTAGCTATGTTCTAATTGAATTACAAACTGAACTGGCACCACACATCTATGTGCTCTGTTAACTCACAGCCTCACCTCGGCTTTGTCCCTTCCAAATGGTGCACTGCTACAGTCATCCCTCTCCATAGAAGAAGAGCGACTACAGACCCTGGCAATTTTTGCCCCATTAGCCTGATGAGTCTGATATGTAAGGCTATGGAGCGCATCATCATGGACCTAATTAACAAGGATATAGGAATCTCCAGACTCTAGATCCCATTCAATTTGGTTTTGAAAGGTAGATCATGCCTAGTCAACCTGGTTGACGCCTTTGAGTCAGTCACCAGAGCAGTGGATGAAGGTAAGGCAGTTCATAATGCTTACTTCAATCTGGCCAAGGCCTTTGATACCCTTTCTCACTCAGGAATTATTGATAAACTCACTAAACTAGGCATCAGCCCCTATGTCTCAGGTTTCAACTTTCTGTTACCTAAGAAGTTCAGTTGTGAATGCTCTGCCATTTCACAGTGAACTGATCGAAGGAAGGACACTGAGGAAACTCGAGCTATAATATATAACATTAAGTATCCTGTTTTTTGTTTATTTTGTTCTTTATTTCTTTGTTATTTATAGCACTTTGTGTACTGTGTATTTTTCTAGCTAGTTTCACTGTGTGTGAGGTATTAACTGGAAATTGTCCACCTTTATTAAGCATCTGTTGGGTTGTTTGTTTCTGATAACTGGTTACAGTAAACTCTTTTTTTCTAGAGGTTCCTTTAGCTGTTTAAAACTTTCATTTAAAGGCTCACTGCTGCTTTTCAGCTGTGAAACATTTCTGCAGTTTGTTCTAAGTAGTGGGGATATTTTGCAGCATTTCTATATTCAGACTTGTATTTGGGCCCTAGTGTTTGTGGAGGCTGTGTGTCTGAGCACATATTCAGAGACATTGGTTTGGCCAAAGCCATCAGGCATTTCTGTGAGAGAGAATTGTTTGAGGTCATTGGCTGACTGAGGTCACTTTGGACTACAGCTTAGACTAAGCACCTCATTGGTTCTTTTGAGATTTCTTTCTTAAAGCTATTCTCAGGTTTCAACTTTCTGTTACCTAAGAAGTTCAGTTGTGAATGCTCTGCCATTTCACAGTGAACTGATCGAAGGAAGGGCACTGAGGAAACTCGGAGCTATAATATATAATATTAAGTATCCTGTTTTTTGTTTATTTTGTTCTTTATTTCTTTGTTATTTATAGCACTTTGTGTTCTGTGTATTTTTCTAGCTAGTTTCACTGTGTGTGAGGTATTAACTGGAAATTGCCCACCTTTATTAAGCATCTGTTGGGTTGTTTGTTTCTGATAACTGGTTACAGTAAACTCTTTTTTTCTAGAGGCTCCTTTAGCTGTTTAAAACTTTCATTTAAAGGCTCACTGCTGCTTTTCAGCTGTGAAACATTTCTGCAGTTTGTTCTAAGTAGTGGGGTATTTGTAGCATTTCTATATTCAGACTTGTATTTGGGCCTAGTGTTTGTGGAGGCTGTGTGTCTGAGCACATATTCAGAGACATTGGTTTGGCCAAAGCCATCAGGCATTTCTGTGAGAGAGAATTGTTTGAGGTCATTGGCTGACTGAGGTCACTTGGACTACAGCTTAGACTAAGCACCTCATTGGTTCTTTTGAGATTTCTTTCTTAAAAGCTGTCTCAGGTTTCAACTTTCTGTTACCTAAGAAGTTCAGTTGTGAATGCTCTGCCATTTCACAGTGAACTGATCGAAGGAAGGACACTGAGGAAACTCGGAGCTATAATATATAACATTAAGTATCCTGTTTTTTGTTTATTTTGTTCTTTATTTCTTTGTTATTTATAGCACTTTGTGTACTGTGTATTTTTCTAGCTAGTTTCACTGTGTGTGAGGTATTAACTGGAAATTGTCCACCTTTATTAAGCATCTGTTGGGTTGTTTGTTTCTGATAACTGGTTACAGTAAACTCTTTTTTTCTAGAGGTTCCTTTAGCTGTTTAAAACTTTCATTTAAAGGCTCACTGCTGCTTTTCAGCTGTGAAACATTTCTGTAGTTTGTTCTAAGTAGTGGGGATATTTGCAGCATTTCTATATTCAGACTTGTATTTGGGCCCTAGTGTTTGTGGAGGCTGTGTGTCTGAGCACATATTCAGAGACATTGGTTTGGCCAAAGCCATCAGGCATTTCTGTGAGAGAGAATTGTTTGAGGTCATTGGCTGACTGAGGTCACTTGGACTACAGCTTAGACTAAGCACCTCATTGGTTCTTTTGAGATTTCTTTCTTAAAAGCTGTCTCAGGTTTCAACTTTCTGTTACCTAAGAAGTTCAGTTGTGAATGCTCTGCCATTTCACAGTGAACTGATCGAAGGAAGGGCACTGAGGAAACTCGGAGCTATAATATATAATATTAAGTATCCTGTTTTTTGTTTATTTTGTTCTTTATTTCTTTGTTATTTATAGCACTTTGTGTTCTGTGTATTTTTCTAGCTAGTTTCACTGTGTGTGAGGTATTAACTGGAAATTGCCCACCTTTATTAAGCATCTGTTGGGTTGTTTGTTTCTGATAACTGGTTACAGTAAACTCTTTTTTTCTAGAGGCTCCTTTAGCTGTTTAAAACTTTCATTTAAAGGCTCACTGCTGCTTTTCAGCTGTGAAACATTTCTGCAGTTTGTTCTAAGTAGTGGGGATATTTGCAGCATTTCTATATTCAGACTTGTATTTGGGCCTAGTGTTTGTGGAGGCTGTGTGTCTGAGCACATATTCAGAGACATTGGTTTGGCCAAAGCCATCAGGCATTTCTGTGAGAGAGAATTGTTTGAGGTCATTGGCTGACTGAGGTCACTTGGACTACAGCTTAGACTAAGCACCTCATTGGTTCTTTTGAGATTTCTTTCTTAAAAGCTGTCTCAGGTTTCAACTTTCTGTTACCTAAGAAGTTCAGTTGTGAATGCTCTGCCATTTCACAGTGAACTGATCGAAGGAAGGACACTGAGGAAACTCAGAGCTATAATATATAATATTAAGTATCCTGTTTTTTGTTTATTTTGTTCTTTATTTCTTTGTTATTTATAACACTTTGTGTTCTGTGTATTTTTCTAGCTAGTTTCACTGTGTGTGAGGTATTAACTGGAAATTGCCCACCTTTATTAAGCATCTGTTGGGTTGTTTGTTTCTGATAACTGGTTACAGTAAACTCTTTTTTTCTAGAGGCTCCTTTAGCTGTTTAAAACTTTCATTTAAAGGCTCACTGCTGCTTTTCAGCTGTGAAACATTTCTGCAGTTTGTTTCCCACTCTCCCTCCCTGCTGGTATAGTGTTTTTATAGTTGGTGGCTTTGCAGTTGCCCGCCCCTAGTGTAAATTTGATCTGGGACCCTCCTCCCAGTCTAGTGTCATTACCTCATTCTACCCAGTACAGGGAGAACATTTGAGAAGGCCAATCAGCTTAGTTTCGGCTACTCCTTTCTCTCTTTCCACTAAAAAAAAAAAAAATGTATCTACTTTTACTGTATTTGTGCTTTTACTGTATTTGTGTTTTTTCCTACTTTATTTTGCTTTTGCGTCATCTTAAAAGTACTCAATTGTATTTATTACTGCTTGGTGTAACTTATTCTAAACCTTTTAGTTTAAGCACTTGGGCTTTAGACCAGTTGTTTTACATTAGGAAGGTCTGTGGGCTGCACTGTGGTGGCAGGACAGGTAGCTTACATCCTTCTAAGTTGGGAACTGCTGATTGAGGGCTCTGTTATTCTAAAAGTGTATTAGTTCTGGTTTAAGTACCAGGGCTTCAGGCCAGTTATTTTGCATTAAGAAGGTTCATGGTCTGCACTCTTGTGGGAGAAAAGGCTGGACTCTGCCCTTCTGAGCTGGGAATTTCTGGTTAAAGGCTTATAGTGCCTGCATATTTGAACTATTTCTTACTGTAATTGGTACACCTTGTTTGCTGTAGCATAGACTAGATCCAGGCCTGATGAATCTAGTTTTGTTTGTATGCTTGTTATTTCCCTGAAAAGCTAATTCCACCTAAAACGGCTTTTCAGCTTCTGTGGATCCCTAGTGATATCTGCATTGCTTACTGTACTTATTTCCTTGTTTCACTTGAAAGAAAGTTACTGTTTGTCATTTTTGCATTTAAGTTACCTGGCACTTGCTCACTAAAGCAATTATATAAGTCAGCACTAAAAATTAAAAGCACTAAACCCTCACAAACTCCCCTGGAGTACCTTGCTCCCCATTGGCCATTTTTTCAATTATAAAGAAATTCCCAATACTATTCTAGCATGTCCAAAGGTCAGTTGTCAATCTCCTCTCCAGTCCAGCTGGTGAATCTGGGAATCTTGAGGCAATGTTACAATTGCCTCATGTACACAGACAACCCTCTCCTCCTCCCAACAAATTCCAACACATGTGAGAGATGCAACCATATAGCCAAACTGGAGGCTAAGCTATCTCAACTCAGTACTGGCGGAACCAGTCAGGAGGAGAAAGAAACCACACTCACTACAATTCCAGTCTCACATAGACTTACCACGACAGCAAACCAAACACATAAACACACAAAAACATACTTGGAGGCTCTAAATAAAAATCTGCTTAAGCAGCAGAGACCCCCAAAGCAGACACCCAAGCAACCGCTACCCCAAAACAAAACACGTGCAACACATAGCTCACAAAGCCAGTGTGCCGAACAGTCACAGCCCTTAAGGCTAAACAACACACTTGTAATAGGTGACTCTATCATCAATCACACTGACGTCCCACTCACCAGGCTGAACAAGGAGAAGGTCACGGTGAGCTGCCTGTCGGGCGCTAGGATCTGCCACATAACACAAGCACTCAGGTCGCTCCAAGGCAAGTACAAATATGACTCAGTCATTGTCCATGCTGGTGTGAATGACCTGAGACGTACCTCCCTGGACTACATGAAAAGAGACATAGAGGAGCTCTCTGAGCATGTAGCCCAGGCCGGTATGACCCTGACCTTGAGTAGCATCTTACCCTCACCAAGAATGATGCCACAGTATGAAGACAAGATTATCAATTTCAACAATTGGCTTAAGTATTGGTGTCATTCAAAGGGGATCCAGTGCCTGTCAGCCTGGGATGACATGCTCGACAAGCCACGATGCTTCGCTAGGGACGGCTTGCACCTGTCACCCCTGGGCTTTCAGATATTGGCAAAAGCTCTTGCTACCCCCATAGTGCCTTTTTTAGGCAAGGCTCAAAAGACAAACCCACCTCCATAGGCATCACAAGGGATAAGAAACTAAGAGTAATGCTACTCAATGCCAGAAGTCTAAACCTCAAGATGCATGCACTCAAAACTCTCCTTAGCATGGAGAACATCGATATCTGTGCAGTAACAGAAACCTGGTTCAAGGCTCTCGAGAGCACCCCAGCACTACCAGGTTATACCTCATACCATGCTTTTCGGCCCCAAAACTTGGACCGAACCACAAAAGGAGGGGGAGTATCAATATTCGTCAAAGATATCCACACCTCCAGGTTGGTGGCACAGCATGAAGCATCAGAGACTATCCATGTGCAACTAACAGTGGGTAAAACTGCCTTCCAGTTTATAGCCTGCTACAGACCACCCTCCCAAACCCAGGAACCCCACTCGGCCTTCCTGAGAACACTGGAAAATCTGAAGGTCTCTCCAAACACCATTATATTGGGTGACTTCAACTACCCAACCATAGACTGGGACCATTATTCTAGCTCCAACACCCTAGCCCAAAGGTTCCTAGAATTTATACACTCAAATGCTATGGAACAACTTGTTACCACTCCCACAAGAGGGGAAAACATACTGGACCTGATCATCACCAACATGGGGACTCGTTGCTCCAGACCAGAAGTGTATCCCTCACTGGTAAGATCAGACCATAAACTAATCTCACTGGATATTCACATCCCAACCCCACCCCATGCCCAGAAAACTACAGTGAAAAACTTCTCTAAAGCAAATTTCACACTCCTCAAAACCAAGGTGGAATCCTTCAAAGCCCCCGGGCCTGTGGATAATACGGCCCAGACCGCAAAATCCTTTATAAACGCATTCTATGAACATCTTCAGGAATGCATGGATCATGCAATCCCAAATAAAACCAAGACCCAATCCTCCAAAGGCAGATGTCCTGTCTGGTGGACCCCAGCCATAAACAAACTATACAATAGAAGGAGGAAGCTACTACATGATAGAGCAAAATCCCAAAAAGGGACGGCATCTCTGATCAGTATTAGCAAAAAACTATGGACACTCATAAAATCGTCTAAGGCCAGCTTCAAGAGAAAAATTGCACAGGACACTAAGGATAATCACAAGGCTTTCTTTAGTTATGTTAGGAACCTGGGTGGGAATTCCCACATATGCTCAGACTTAGTCCAAAATGACAAAAAATACACCAAACCCACAGACATTGCCAACATCCTAGCTGACAGGTTCAGCGCAAACTTCTCCCTCCCACCAAAAGGGCTAATATCTATCCCAGCAGAGTGCTGCCCCCCTGACATCTCAGATGCTCAGGTAAGAGCTGCCCTCTCCAAAGCAAGAAACACAGCATCAATGGTGTCCCGGGCTGCGTCCTACATGAGCTCCAAGAAGAGCTAAACCCAAACCTAAAACTACTGTTCAGTCTCAGCCTTACTACAGGATATGTACCCAGAGTGGCGTACAGCAACAGTGGTCCCTCTCCACAAAGGTGGTGCCTCAACGGATTCTGGAAACTATCGCCCCATGTCTCACTAGCTTGGTCTGCAAAGCTATGGAAAGGATCATCATGGACCTTATAAATAAAGATATTGGGGACCTGCAGACACTGGATCCTACCCAGTTCGGCTTTGTTAAGGGCAGATCCTGCTTCTTGAACCTGGTCGATTTCTTTGAAACAGTCACCAAGGCCATTGACAAGGGGAAGGTGGTCCACACTGCCTACCTGGACCTCGCAAAAGCCTTTGATACAATACCCCACTCAGGCATTATAGATAAGCTCACCAGCTTAAATATAAACCCCTATGTCACTAGATGGGTTGCAAACTGGCTCAAGGACAGAACCCACATGGTTAGAATAGCTGGAGCCATGTCAGACTCCAAACCAGTTACAAGTGGTGTCCCACAAGGCTCAGTCCTGGGACCTCTCTTGTTCGGTATATATTTCTCGGAGGTACAGGCCAACATGAAAGGACTGTGGCTGACCAAGTTCGCAGATGACTGCAAACTGGGCGCCATAATAGACTCTCCAGCCGACACAAGCATCCTCCAAAAGGGCCTCATAGAAACAGACAACTGGTGCCAGAGCCATGGCCTCAAGCTAAACGCCAAAAAGTGTATAGTCATCCCCTCTGGCAAAAACAAAGTGCCCACAAATTACCACATAGGTGGTAATCTATTAAGTACAGAAGAAGTAATTAGGGACCTGGGGACCCAAGTTGATAGCAATCTCTCATTTGACAACCACGTGGCCAAAGTGGTTAGAAAAACATTTTATATAGCCCACCTAATCATGAAGGGATTCACATCTAGATCAGGGGAGGTCATCGTGCCTCTTTACTCATCCCTCATCAGGCCCATAATTGAGTACAATGCCCCTTTTGGGATGTACCTTACTAGACACCTGCAGCAACTGGAAAGACCCCAAAAGTACCTCACCAAGAGGATCAAGGGGCTCAAACAGATGCCGTATGCTGCCCGGTTAAAGAACCTCCAGCTCTACTCAGTGGCATACCACCTGCTCAAAGGGGATCTGTGCCTGACGTATAAAGCCATGTCCAACCCAGAATTAATGGACATGCTGCACCTCAGAAAATCCAAATCCCATCGAGCTCCACGCTGAGGGACTTGAACCTCAGCACTGAAATAAATAGGACATGCTGGAGGGACAGATTCATAACCCAGAGGCTCCCTTCACTCTGGAATAAAATCCCAGTCCAGGTTAGGCAGAGTCCCTCATTGACTCTCTTCAAGAGGAATCTTGATGAGTGGATGGGAGATCGTAGGTTTACCCCGGGTATCACTTCTGTGTCACTGTTAGACAGAGGCACAGTATACTAACCTTGAAAAAGGGCATAGCAAAATTAATTTAATATGGGTGTCGAAAGCCATACACACTCTGGCTAGGCTTATAAATGCCCTAGGGCAGATAGCCTAGTATGGACCTATGAACCTATGTCATTTGGTGGGTTGCAAATTGGCTGACAGATAGAACACACAGTGTGAAAGTAGCGGACTCCAAGTCAAACTACTGACCAATCACGAGTGGAGTCCCACAGGGACTGGTCCTGGGTCCTCTGCTGTTTGGCATCTACTTCTCAGAAGTCCAGGCCAACACAGAGGGACTCTGGCTGACCAAATTCGCAGATGACTGCAAGCTGTGAGTCCTTATTAACTCCCCAAGTGATGTAGACATCCTACAGAAAGGCCTCACTGAGACCAATAATTGGTGTCGAAACTATGGCCTTAAGCTTAATGCCAAAAAATGCATCGTCATCCCCTTTGGGAAAAACTCAATTCCCACTAATTACCACATCAATGGGAGCCCACTTAACACTGAAGGCATTATAAGAGATCTGGGGGCACAAGTTGACAGCAACCTCTCCTTCGACCACTACATTGCCACTGTGATCAAAAAGTCCTTCTATGTGGCACATCTCATTACCAAGGGTTTTACATCCAGGAAGAAAGAGGTCATAATTTCTCTCTACTCTTCCCTCATTAGACCAATCATAGAGTATAATGACCCATTTGGCATGTACTTCACTAGACACCTGCAACAGCTGGAGAGGCCACAAAAGTACCTCATGAAGAGAATCCTAGGCCTTAAACACATGTCCTATATGGACAGACTCAAAAAAACTACAGCCATTCTCTGTCTCATATCATCTACTAAGAGGCGATCTCTGCTTGACTTACAAAGCCATGTCTGACCCAGCTCTGTTAGAAATGCTACATCTAAAGAAATCCCAATCTCTCTGCACCACATGCTCCAGAGACCTCAACCTCATTACCACAATCAACAGAACATGCTGGAAGGACAGGTTCATAACCCAGAGACTGCCCATCCTCTGGAATAGACTTCCCATACATGTCAAGCAGAGCACTTCACTAGCCCTCTTCAAGAGAAATCTTGATGAGTGGATGGGAAACAGAAAGTTCACCCTGGGGATCACTCCAGTGGCTCTACTTGATAGACGCACTGGGAGCTAACAACAGGTGGTACAATGCCAGGGCACTTCTATGGCTAGGCTTGTAAAGGCCCCAGGGCCATAGCCTAGTAAACACCTATATACCTATGAACCTATGAATATGGAAAAATCCGCAATACAAAAGATAAGATCACAATGAGAGAATGTAGAACAGAAGATTAGTAGAGTAGAAGTTAAACAAATAGCAGCTGAAGTTATGGAATACCTGTGAAGTGCAGGATTTAGTGTAAAAAGTCTAACACGGGTTATGTCACAGCATGATGGAACAATAAATCCCCCAAGTGAGGAGAAACAGGTAGGGTGGGAGACATTTGAAGAAGAAATATGGACATGGGAATGAAAAGGTGATTTAATATGGTGCAATATTTATGCAAAGGAGAAAGCAAAACTAATCAATACAAAAAAGCAACACCAAAGATATTTTAATAGAAATACCGGCAAAGGCATCTGGATATGAAAAATTTCACAATACAAACAAAAATAAAAATAAACAAAGGGAGAAAGAAAAGATGATTAAGTAATGTAGAAGTTAAATGAATAGAAAATGAAGTTATGGATAATCTGCAAAGTGAAGTATTTAGTGAAGAAAACCCACCCAGATGTCACTGCATGATGGAACAATGAGTCCCCAAATTAGGGAGAAACAGGTAGAATAAGAAGCATTTGATCACTTGTCACATGGAGATACTCTGGAGTCTTCAGTAGGAAACCAGTATAAAAATTCAGTTGGAGTTGCACAGCATGGGAAGGAGCAGGAAACAGTGGCAACTCTGACACAGTCAATGTTGTGGAATGATAGGCCAGTGAGTTCCGATATGAAAGAGCAATGGATGACACAGGATGCAGATGAAGAGAATATGTCACAGGAAGGTGGTCTGGAACGTTCTGTAGAATGCCCTCAGTTTTGAAGAAAGTGATCTAAGGGAAGTGCTGCTTGATTTAATAGAGATAGATAGACATATTAAAGGAGAACTCCACCCAAAAGTCAAGTTTTTCTTTCCAAAAAGATATTTTCCTTCCCTGTAATCCAACACTAAACACTTGACATACAGAAAAAGTATAATTTAATAATTATGTTTGCCTTTCTTTGCTGCATGTCTCATTATCTGTTACATCACAAAGGTTACTAAGAGTGGCAGAGTAGTTAGGTTAGACCACTTATCTCAACTGCAGAGCCATTAAGAAAATAACTCTTCCTAAACAATGGCATTTAAATGTGCCTTATCAGTCACAGATTGCCAGCATCGCACCTCAGATAAATAGTATAGCCTGGAGTCTGAACAAAAGCCAGACTTTCAAACTTAGTTTTCAGATAAAAAAAAAAAAACAATTTGTCTATTTACATTCCCATTAATCAAACTCTGAGTGCCACAGGAAAGAATATACACTCTTCTTACTTTCTGTCACTGTTTGATTTTGCATTTTTCTGCAGTGTAATTTCTGTAAAAATGCATGTTTTTTTCTGGTGTTTTGTTACAGCATTTTTGTATTGCATACAGTGTTTTTTTGAGACAAGTCAGTGAGTTGGGGAAAGAAGATTAACATTAAATACTTTAATTGTAGCCACAATATTTAAAACTGAATGCTACACACACCATCTCAGTCAAAGTAATACGTATTAATCACAGGGATCAGATTTCTCACACTTGAATGCTGAACTACAGATGTTACTTTGAAAATAACTATCAACTCAGCTACATTTTCAAGCCTGTCATTCAAACATTCCTTAAAAGTCTGTAACAGAGGTGGCCACTGAAAGGAAGCAAAGTAATTAAAAATGCAGATTGATTCCGACAGTGACAGCACTGTTGTAAACTAAATCAAAGAGAAAACCAAAGTAAATGATCATCATAAGGATTTCTTTCTGTTCCTTTAAGGTGACATCAGGAAGGTGAAGGCATTGACTGTAAAACAAAATAATGCTAGCCATGACAGCCTCCTTCAGATAATTTTGGGGTGTAATAAATTATAAAATAAGAGTAACCATTTACTTTGATACAGCTTACATTAACAATGCAGAAAAGTTCATGTGTGGCTTGGTGGGCTGATGCACTGTTCCTAGGCTTGTAAGGGTCCAAAGGCCATTAGCCTAGTAACTTCATATGATCCTATGATTTGCTGAAAAACATGTTTTTTTTTAGGTTTTTGGATGGTATTCTCCTTTAAGATTGATGAAAGAAATAAGATTACAGAAAGTAAGACCTAAAATGTTAGAAGTCTGATAAAACAGGTGAACATAGTAGTCAAGACTATTGAAAGAAATTTGTGTGAGATAACAGAAGTAAATAGGATATATTACTGTGCAGCCAAATTAATAACAGATAAAGTGTGGTATTCATAGTCTGGGGCTGTGCAAGTGTGTCGTGTTTATTTGTGGATATTGGAGCTATGCAGATTTGCAGATAAGGTCAGTGTAACAGTTGCACTGAATATGGAAGAGCAAAGGAATTTCTGTAATCACGCAGATTTTTAGCAAATGCTTAAGTTGTGCAAAGTTCGTCTTTCTGTACATGTGAAGCATTTCACAGAATTGTAAATGGTATGTGCTTTGACATATTATGGGCAAGCATGGCTGAGCACAGTCACCCTAAAAGCATTATAGCAAAGCGGCAGACTGCACAGCAACTAAAACTTTTTTTTTTTTTTTTATTAAAGTAAAGGTGTTATAACTGTTTCATATAGGAGTAGCTTTTTCTGGATACCCTAATGGTTTCATTAAAGAATAGAAAGGGGGTGATAGGACAGACTGAAAAATGGTAAGAGAAAACAAAGAGGTGAACACACAAGGGAATCATCAGCAGGGTTTGAGCTGGATGAGGCAGGAGAGGCTGGACACTATGTTTTTGTTGGGGGAATAGACCCCCCCCCCATTTTTTTGAATTTGTTTTTTTTTGTAAGAGAGTAGCGTGGGTGAGAGATAGAAAAGAAGGTTAAGGAGAAATGGTAAGGGAAGAAGGGTCGAGGAAGTCCCAACTGTGTACCTTGTCCACAGAGCCTCAAGCACATCCACTGCCAGATGGTGTTGCAATGGAGGACCCTGATGTTGAGGAGGTAGGGGCCTGAATCAGTGCAGTGGTTGGCGGTAGCTGGGCGAGTGTGTCTTCTACAAGCTGAAGAAAGGCTTCAAATATCATAATTCTCCTGTCCACTACCACTTCCACTACATCTTCAACCAAACTCTGAAGCCCCCATTCAGTGAGGCCTGCTTGGCTGCCATGTGCCAGAGTGCCTGCAGAACCAACTTGTGCAATTTGACCCTGTGAGGATGGCCCTGGATGGTTAGAGGATGATCTCTTCCTAGTCTGGGAGATATGTGCCTAGTCTGCTCCTGAGGGATTTGAACCTGTATAAAAGAAAAATTAAATGGGAGAGAAGCAAAACAACACAGGAAAAAGAAACACATAAGCAAAATAAGTAAATAAAAGGGGGAAAGCACAATAAATCAACACAATACTGTTGTAATGCAAGCTAGCAACTCAATGAACCTCTGAGAAAAATATATTTTTTGAAGTAAACTTGTGTATGGAAACTGCTTATGTGTACATTTGGGGAGTAGTGATTGGGGAAGTGCTTATGTAACTGGGGCAAATGTGTAAGAATACTGTTTATGCATACTTGCGGTAAATTAAAATGTCAAGGGATTTTTTTCTTTCTGAAGTGATTTGACTTTCAGTTTTGTACTTTCAAACATGTTTATAATCCACAGACATCAAACATGAAATAAGTTAAGTACTGCAGTTAATACTGGTTAAAAATGACATTAATATGTTTTCATTGATCTGTTCCTATCTTGATTCGCATTTCTTTCAGCTGCAAAGTTATAACAACAGTTATTTGCAGGATTACCACTGAAATCAGTTTTAAAAGCATTCCTTTACTACTGTTTATTTTCTTTCGGCTTTTTCCCGGTTAGGGGTCGCCACAGCGGAACTCTGGTCCGCTAATGATTGGCAGCAGATTTTGACGTGCTGGCTTGCCGGGCCTAACACACAACCTTCAACGAAGGAACGCCCATTCACGCATGTCGCCACACAGAAGACGCTCTAACTGAGAATTGAACGGGCAACGTCTAACTGTGAGGCGACAATGCTACCGCAGCACCACCACCGCATCTACTGTTTATGCTACCCTGAATTATAAATAATAATTTGTACTATGCTTAGTTAAGTAATAAATATCTTATGAATACGTTACTTTTACTGGAAGATTCCACCAGCCTGCTGGGAGTTATACTGGATTTGTTACTTAGCTAGAAGTAAAAGACAGGATAATTTTGTTTATCTAGATTTGAATATATTCCACATATACACTATGTCATATATTCCCTGTAATAATCTGTGGCTTATTCTGTCTGATTTTAACTGTTGAATGCATGCATGTCTGTATAAGACAGTGGTTAAATATTCTATTCCATTATGTAGGGTGTTAAAGCATTATGAATGCAGGTCTGTCTTTTGTTTTAAAATGCATGTAACACTCTGGGGAAAAACTGAACTGCAGAATTTGAAATGTAAGAATTCAATGAAGTGTGACTTTCCTTTTCTGCAGAGTTTTGTTTAATGTATATTAGTGAAGTAGAACAGCTTGTTCTCTGAAAGGTTTTGTGCTGTTCATTATTTCAGCAAAGCAACCCCCACTCCCCCAACAGTCAGTCTGACAAGGGTGTGGTGAGTCTCATTTCAGCCATGTTGTACGTGCAGCAAGAAATATTTATGAACAAACAATTAAGTTAATACCTGTTAACTGTCCAGATTTTTGCAGAATGTCCAGATTTTTGACTCATATTTTTAGTCTGCCCTTTTAAAATTTGTGGTTTTCTGGCAAATCATTGAGAATTGACACCATTTAATAATGGCAGACATTTAAATTTCAAACTTCATATCATTCAGAAAATGCACACTAACACAAGACCTTTTATTCTAACAAGTTTTTAAGTTCATAAGATATTTTAATATTTAAAATCTGTCCCTATTTTTGGGCATTTGGCCACCCATTCTTTTTGATTTTAATATTTAAAATCTGTCCCTATTTTTGGGCATTTGTCCACCCATTCTTTTTGGCTTTGTCCAGATTTTTGTGCTAAGAAGTTGAGAGGTATGAATTTAAATTCAATAATTCTTTTTACTTATATCTAGTTATCTTTCACAAAAAAAACTGTATTCGTGTAGCAATTCAAAATAGTCTTACAACTTTTTCAGTGCAATGCTAAACAATTCTTTACATCTGTAACTGCAAGTTTTATTTCATAATTATATTGCACACAGTCAGCATTACTGATATTTCAATATTAATAACCAAATAATAATAAGTGCCTTTTTTAGGCAAGGCTCAAAAGACAAACCCACCTCCATAGGTATCACAAGGGATAAGAAACTAAGAGTAATGCTACTCAACGCCAGAAGTCTAAACCTCAAGATACATGCATTCGAAACTGTCCTTAGCATGGAGAACATCGATATCTGTGCAGTAACAGAAACCTGGTTCAAGGCTCCCGAGAGCACCCCAGCACTACCAGGTTATACCTCATACCATGCTTTTCAGCCCCAAAACTTGGAAGAACCACAAAAGGAGGGGGAGTATCAATATTCGTCAAAGATACCCACACCTCCAGTTTGGTGGCACAGCACAAAGCATCAGACACTATCCATGTGCAACTAACAGTGGGTAAAACTGCCTTCCAGTTTATAGCCTGTTACAGACCACCCTCCCAAACCCAGGAATCCCACTCGGCCTTCCTGAGAACACTGGAAAATATGAAGGTCTTTCCAAACACCATTATATTGGGCGACTTCAACTACCCAAACATAGACTGGGAGCATTACTCTAGCTCCATCACCCTAGCCCAAAGGTTCCTAGAATTTATAAACTCAAATGCTATGGAACAACTTGTTACCACTCCCACAAGAGGGGAAAACATACTGGACCTGATCATCACCAACATGGGGACTCTATGCTCCAGACCAGAAGTGTATCCCTCACTGGTAAGATCAGACCATAAACTAATCTCACTGGATATTCACATCCCGACCCCACCCACTGCCCAGAAAACCACAGTGAAAAACGTCTCTAAAGCAAATTTCACACTCCTCAAAACTGAGGTGGAATCCTTCAAAGCCCTGGGCCTGTGGAAAATCTGACCCAGACCGCAGAATCCTTTATAAGCGCATTCTATGAATACCTTCAGGAATGCATGGATCATGCAATCCCAGATAAAACCAAGACCCAATCCTCCAAAGGCAGGCGTCCTGTCTGGTGGACTCCAGCCATAAACAAACTATACAATAGAAGGAGGAAGCTACTACATGATAGAGCAAAATCCCAAAAAGGGAAGGCATCTCTGATCAGTATTAGCAAAAAACTACGGGCACTTATAAAATCGTCTAAGGCCAGCTTTGAGAGAAAAATTGCACAGGACACTAAGGATAATCACAAAGCTTTCTTTAGTTATGTTAGGAACCTGGGTGGGAATTCCCAGATATGCTCAGAATTAGTCCAAAATTACAAAAAATACACTGAACCCACAGACATTGCCAACATCCTAGCTGACAGGTACAGTGCAAACGTCTCCCCCCCTCCCCACCAAAAGGGCAAATATCTATCCCAGCAGAGTGCTGCCCCCCTGATATCTCAGATGCTCAGGTAAGAGCTGCCCTCTCCAAAGCAAAAAACACAGCATCAATGGGACCAGACGGTTTCCCGGGCTGCGTCCTACATAAAATCCAAGAAGAGCTAAACCCAAACATAAAACTACTGTTCAATCTCAGCCTTACTACAGGATATGTACCCAAAGAGTGGCGTACAGCAACAATGGTCCCTCTCCACAAAGGTGGTGCCTCAATGGATCCTGGAAACTATCGCCCCATAAGCCTGACTAGCTTGGTCTGAAAGCTATGGAAAGGATCATCATGGACCTCATAAATAAAGATATTGGGGACCTACATATACTGGATCCTACCCAGTTCGGCTTTGTTAAGGGCAGATCCTGCCTCTTAAACCTGGTCAATTTCTTTGAAACAGTTACCAAGGTCATTGACGAGGGGAAGGTGGTCCACACAGCCTACCTGGACCTCGCAAAAGCCTTCGATACAATACCCCACTCGGGCATTATAGATAAGCTCACCAGCTTAAATATAAACCCCTATGTCACTAGATGGGTTGCAAACTGGCTCAAGGACAGAACCCACATGGTTAGAATTGCTGGAGCCATGTCAGACTCCAAACCAGTTACAAGTGGCGTCCCACAAGGCTCAGTCCTGGGACCTCTCTTGTTTGGTATATATTTCTCGGAGGTACAGGCCAACACTGAAGGACTGTGGCTGACCAAGTTCACAGATGACTGCAAACTAGGCGCCATAATCGACTCTCCAGCTGACACAAGCATCCTACAAAAGAGCCTCATAGAAACAGACAACTGGTGCCAGAGCCATGGCCTCAAGCTAAACGCCAAAAAGTGTATAGTCATCCCCTTTGGCAAAAACAAAGTGCCCACAAATTACCACATAGGTGGTGATCCATTAAGTACGGAAGAAGTAATTAGGGACCTGGGGAGCCAAGTTGATAGCAATCTCTCATTTGAAAACCACGTGGCCAAAGTGGTTAGAAAAACATTTTATATTGCCTACCTAATCATGAATGGATTCACATCTAGATCAGGGGAGGTCATTGTGCCTCTTTACTCATCCCTCATCAGGCCCATAATTGAGTACAATGCCCCTTTTGGGATGTACCTTACCAGACACCTGCAGCAACTGGAAAGACCCCAAAAGTACCTCACCAAGGCCATATGCTGCCCGGTTAAAGAAACTCCAGCTCTACTCAGTGGCATACTGCCTGCTCAGAGGCGATCTGTGCCTGACGTATAAAGCCATGTCCAACCCGGAATTAATGGACATGCTGCACCTCAGAAAATTCAAATCCAATTGAGCTATGCACTCGAGAGACTTGAACCTCAGCACTGAAATAAATAGGACATGCTGGAGGGACAGATTCATAACCCAGAGGCTCCCTTCACTCCGGAATAAAATCCCAGTCCAGGTTAGGCAGAGTCCCTCATTGACTCTCTTCAAGAAGAATCTTGATGAGTGGATGGGAGATCGTAGGTTTACCCCGGGTATCACTTCTGTGTCACTGTTAGACAGAGGCACAGTATACTAACCTCGAAAAAGGGCATAGCAAAATAAATTTAAAATGGGTGGCGAAAGCCAAACACACTCTGGCTAGGCTTATAAATGCCCTAGGGCATACAGCCTAGTATGAACCTATGAACCTATAACACATTTATAGTTACTTGTATAGATTACTATTTTCCTACTCTTTACTGACATTTCATTTGTTATTGTAATGTCAACACATAGCAGTATTTTCTCTCTGTTATAAACAGATGGATGTCTGATTACAGAAATGATATTTATTTTTTTGCATTTCAGAATGTTATCCCAAGTACATATTTGAAGGCTAAGCTATCTGACTGTTAAAGTACATGTACTTGCACAATTTTTCTACAGCTATATTCTTCTTCTTTTGGCTTTTCCCGGTTAGGGGTCGCCACAGCGGATCACCGTCCACTCATGATTGGCAGTGGAGTTTTATGGTGTCGAGTTGCCAGCCCAGCACCCAACCTTCCACAGAAGGCACACACACACACACACACACACACACACACACACACACACACACACACACACACACACACACACACACACTCACACCTAGGGCCAATTTAATGTGTCCAATCCACCTATAGCATGTCTTTGGGATGTGGGAGGAAAGACACCAGAGGAAACCCACGCGACCACAGGGAGGACATGCAGACTCCGCACAGAAGGCACCCCAGCTGAGGATCGAACTGGAGAACCTCTTGCTGTGAGGCGGCAACGCTTAACCACTGCAGGTTTAAAAACTGTACTTAATGTAGAGCTCTGGCCTTCTCACCTGAGCCTGATCAACCCACTTGCTTAGCTGGTCAGCACCATGCTTTTGCAAGTTGTCATACCTATGACAGCACTGCTGGCTGAAGCAGGTTATACCTGTCAGGGTTGAAGGGTGGTCACCCAACTCCTGCTAGATATCAATTTTTTCCATGTACTGGTATGCATGCATGCCTGAATCTTCTCCAGGTATGAGACATACAGAAGATAGAGTATGATTACGGTCTCTTTCTCAAAAGACAGGAGCACAGCCTTGTGCCTTCATATGTACTGATATCACTCAAACAGCCAGAACCAAAATGAGGAAAGTACAGTGAGATTTGCATTAATCAGGGTAGACCCACTCCCTGTTGGGTGTGATATCACCAGTGAGAGCTCTGTTAATCAGGGTTAGAACCACTCCCTGTTGGGTGTGACATCACCAGTGAGAGCTGTATTAATCAGGGTAGACTCACTTCCTGTTGGGTTTGACATCACCGGTGAGAGCTGTATTAATCAGGGTTAGAACCACTCCATGTTGGGTGTGACATCACCAGTGAGGGCTGTATTAATCAGGGTGATATCGCACCCAACAGGGGGTAGTGGGTGTGACATCATCAGTGAGGGCTGTATTAATCAGGGTTAGAACCACTCCCTGTTGGGTGTGACATCACCTTGACCAAACTCTTTGTTACTAGCATGCTCATTAGACCAGGTATTGATAACATTGACAGGTGTGGTGTAACCAAAACTGCTTTGCCTCACATTGTTTTCTTAAAGGGAAACACTTACCAGACCACACAGTTAGTACTGGATTATTTGTAAGTTTATCTAAAACAGTAAAATGCTGCCAGTAATATTTTTTTCACAACATTTACATTTTTTCTTATGTCCGAATGTAGCATCATTTAGTTTCATGCATTGAAGTGAGATGTATTTATCACCAATTTTTAATACGTACTGGAAAAAGAAATGCCAATACTAATGTGATGAAGTATCTCTAGGACTTTTGTATATGTGCTACTTGTTAGGCTGTGACATACACACAGGGATGGCCAGAGATTCACCTTCAGATTCATTGTAACCTCACATTCAGATGACTCCATTTTGAATTTTACCAGTATATCCTTTATCCTTATATTGGCTGGTTTTGGCCAAGCAGCACATCAGTTTTGTATTGCTGTGGACTGAGGTTGAGTTCATAAATTTCTGTAGTGTAGTCATGGCTTTTCAGATTCATTAATTTAGCGTGTGATGCACGTTTATAATCAACAAGAATCCAGAATATACTAATGTACTTCATAACACATTTGTGTTATACTATGATTCATAGTCATGTATATAAATTAGCCTAATTTGCATACTAAATGTGTAAATTGGCCAGATTTTATGCCACAAGGTGGAGGTGTGCCATATTGATTTGGGAATAGCTGAGATAGGTAACACATTACTTAGGATAACTCAGACATCAGAAAGTAAGAAAAAGTTTATAAATTAAATAATAGTTATTAACAAGCCAATTAACAGTTGCTGTCATAATGTTTTAAATGCCAATTAGAATGCATTTTGAACTTATTGTGCTTTTAAACATAACACTGAATGACTGGTTAATTATGGGGACGTGTTTGCAAGTTGTTTGACATGTGGTGCTGTTCTTTGAAAATGTGGTAAGTGAACAATACATCCTTTCAGAACTTTCGTATTGTCCATACATCTGAGAACTGGTTATTGCAGTTCAGAATGTGTACTTGTGCAGAAGACAGAAATACAGATGTGTAGTGAAAGTGTTGTTTTACTACTGGCAGTGAGGGGAGAATACATGGCGATAGCAGACAGGACTGCATTTTAATGCAGGTGTAATTACTTTCATCAGGATTGAATCAGCTGAAGTTGTGGTGCACTTTGTAATCATATTTCTGTCTGCTTCTTTATGTATTTGAGCTGTAGCAGGAATGGCAGGCCAGTGGTATATAGTTTAACTGCTGAAGTCATACAGACAGTACTGTGGCAAGTGTCTGACTGTAACCCTTTTATTCTTTTTTTCCTGTATGGTACAGATGCAGAATAAGAGATCCAGGCATAGATATTATGACTTTAGCCATGAGGAAAATTGTGTACTCATGGCAGCACTTAGGACATATGACAAACTGCTGTTTGGTAAAGGCGATCGTTTGGTAAAAGGGTGCCCAAACAAAGCCAAGAGGAAACCATGAAGCCAAGTAGTTGTTGAAATCAATGCAACTGGAGGCAGAAACAAATCTCTGGCATAGTGCAAAAAAAGGGCAAATTATATGGTAGGACATGCTAGAAGCAAGACCTGGCAGAATGCAATTTCCAGGACTACTATGGGGTGGGGGTGGGGGGTTGAATCTTATTAAGTTAACACCAGATGATGAATTCCTACCATCCATCCATGGAGATGACTATGATATGTAAGATGGTGCAACTGGAATAATTAGAGGTGGTATGGACACTGATCCATCAAACCAAAGTCTGCAGCAGTATCTGCATTCATCCGTCCTGAAGGTTGGCTTAAAGTGTACACCTTATAAATTTTAATACTGAATGGTAGCATACAGTACTGTAATTAAGCATGTCACAATTCATTATGCAAAGAGACCAGTTTGCATAATGCTTAAGGTCTTTGCCTTCCATACACAAGATACAAGGTTTTATCCTGACCTCTGGTCAACACCTATGTGGAGTTTGCATGTTTTCCTTGTGTCTATGTGGGGTTCCTCCCACCTCTGTAAAACATGCTGAGTGATTCTATCTCAAAGTCATCAAAAAGAATGGAGCTGTGGGTAGCAGCACAGGCTCTACATAGTGCCCTACAGGGGCAGAGTTATATAAACCAACCTCTTTGAGCATCTACTGTGGTGCATAGTATCCTCAAGATAGGAGAACATGGATCACAGACTGCGCACCTTAGTAGGGCTAGCCCCTCGACAGTGTAAAATATGGCTCTAGGTGATTTGGTCATGTTGACTAATGTCATCAATTGGGCATGACTATTTATCAATGATAAGCAGGTTGAGGACCTAGCCTACTTCAACCTATGCCGAGGACCCATGCTAACTGTGGGAGGGGTGAATGTTTCCCTACTGGCAAGTGTGTGCCTACCATAAAGCCCAATAGCCCTGGGCCAATAAACTACTGGCTGGCATGTGTCCATTTGTCCAGTTTGGGTTACTTGGGATAGGTATATGACATGATGGCAACTTGGAGGCTGGACATCCTATATATCCAGGAGATAAGGTGGAAGGACAGTCCAGTGAAGTCACTTGTCTTGGGATCCAGAGTCTACTACTCAAGAAGAATATGTTAGAAATGGTGTGGGAATTGTGGTGAGGGAGGGCCTTCTGAAAACAGTGAGGGGTCTCATCAGAATTAGTAACAGACTCATGGCAATCTGACTCCAGCTTAATGATAGGGCAGTGTTCATAATCCTAGCCTATGCCTCACAGCAAGGCTGTGAGAGTGAGGAAAAGAGTGCATTCAGACAGCAGTTGCAGCACCTACTAGCTAAAGCAGGACAACATGAATTGTTGTTAATATTGAGTGACTTGAATGCACATATCGGGACAGACAGAACAGGATATGAGGACTGCCTTGGACCATATGGGTGGGACAACAGGAATAAAGAAGAAGAGGTCATTCTAGATGTCTGTCTGGAAAATGGCTTGATATTAGCCAACACATGGTTCAGAAAGAAAGACAGTTAAAAGGGAGTGCTTGCTTGGCTTGCTTGGGAGGGCTTGTTTGGCTTGCTTGCTGTACTCTGCCTGAATATTGCTGATCTCTGTCTGCATTTTATTTTGAATTGAAGTTTTTCATTTAAGGTTTGGTAATGTCTAGTTTTATTTTTTTCTTATATTGTATTTATTTTATTTTAAGTTTTCTGTTCTGTTGGGAGTTTTAAGACGTCTTGGCTAGAGTCATTTAGAAAAGCTATCAGAGAATTCCTTTGCCGACAGTGAATAACATCACCTAATTAGTGGGAGGAGCTGAGAAATAGTGTTCCTCATTTAGCTAGAAATATTTGGATACATATTTATCTAGCTAGAGTACTTGTTTGACTTGCTTGCTGTACTCTGCCTGAATATTGCTGATCTCTGTCTGCATTTTATCTCCCACTCATCTGCCCAACTGTTGTGCTGTTAAACTTGGTGGCTTTTGAGTTGCCTGTCCCTACTATAAATCTGATTTTGGACACTGCTCCCAGTCCCATATCATCACCTCATTCTACTGAGTATGGAGAGATCAGTTGGAAAGGCCCACCCCCTTAGTTTTTTAACCTTGAATTATCTTCTGTTTCTTCCCTTTCCATCTAACTTAAAAAATCACTTTATTCAGCTGCTTTTACTGTATTTGTATTTCTTCCTAATTTATTACTTTATTTTGCTTTTGCTACTTGTTCTTAAAAGTGTTCAGATGCATTTATTCTGCTGCATTTATTACTGCTTGATAGTAACCTACTTAAATTGTAACTGTTATTCTAAGCCTCTTAGTTTTGGTTTAAGCACTTGGGTTTCAGGACAGTTATTTTACATTAAGAATGTTTGTGGTCTACACTCTTGTGGGAGGAGACTGTAGCCTCTACCCTTCTGAGCCAAGAACTGCTGGTTAAAGGCTTACTGTGCCTGTTGTTCTGTTTTAAGCACTTGGGTTCCAAACCAGTTATTTTACATTAGGAAGGTTTGTGGTCTAAACTTTTGTGGTAGAAGAGGATAGCCTATACACTTATAAACTGGAAATTGCTGGTTCAAGGCTTATTGTATCTGCTATTCTGAAAGTGTCTTAGTTCCAGTTTAAGCACTTGAGCTCCAAGCCAGTTACTTTACATTAGGAAGGTTTGTGGTTTAGTCTCTTGTGGAAGGTGAGTGTAGCCTACACCCTTCTAAGATGGGAATTGCTGGTGAAGGCTTATTGTGCCTGTTATTCTAAGTGAATTTGTTCTGGTTTAAGACCACTTATTTTACATTTGGAAGGTGTGTGGTCTACACTTTTGTGGGAGTATTCTACTGAATTGCTGCTTTATTCAACCTGTTTTTTTTTTTTTTTTTGCAGTTGTGACTGCAATTTCTGCACTTTGAATTTCTAGTACCTCTGCATTTTATAGCATAGGCTAGATCCAGGCTTGCTAAATCTAGACTGTTTGGTATCATTTGGGCACTAAAACCAATCATGTTACATTTAGAAACCCCTGTACCCTTGTGGCAGAAGTGTGCAGCCAAGAACCCATCTGAGTTGGGATTGCTGGAATAAGGTTCAGTTTTGGGCCTTCCCTTTGGTTACTTTGTTTAAAATTGGTTAACTTTGCTTGTATTGAAGCCTTGTGTTTGCACAGGTTTGCGCTCAGTTTACCGGATATTGACAACTTTAGCCAGAGATATGGAGTAAATCAGAACTAAATCTAAAGCATCCATTGAAATCTGATGAAAAATAAGTATTTTTTAAAGCATACATTGCACTTTGAGAAGAGTATTCTACTGAACTGCTGCTTTATTTAAACTGTTTTTGCTGTTGTAACTGATTTTCTGCACTTTGATTTTCTAGTACTTCCACATTTTGTAGCATAGCTAGATTCAAACTTGCTGAATCTGGACTGTTTAGTATCACTTGAGCACTAAAACCAGCCATCTTACATTAAGAAGGCACCTCTGCATCTTTGTGGCAGAAGTGTGCAACCTAGTACCCATCTGAGTTGGGGATTACTGGAATAAGGCCGAGTCTTGGGCTTTTTCATTGTTTACTGCTTGTCAGGTTGTGTCTCTCAACAACAAGTGCCGTTATGACTCTGTCGTAGTCCATGTTGGTGTGAATGACTTGAGATGTACCTTACTGGACTATATGAAGAGAGACATGATTGAGCTCTCAGATTATGTGTCCCAGGCAGGTATGCCCTTAGCCATAAGCAGCCTTCTACTTTGACCCAGTATGATGCCAAAATATAAACAAAAAATGATTGACTAACAATTGGCTTAGCTTCTGGTGTCAATCCAGGGGGTCCAGTATCTGTCAGCCTGGGAAGATATGGTCAACAGACCATGCTGCTTTGCCAGAGATAGTCTTTACTTGTCACCTCTTGTCTCTCAGTTACTGGCAAAGGTACTTACCCCTCCCATAGTGCCTTTTTTAGACAATGTCATAACAACAACATTCCTGACATGAAAAATCCACTAGAGACAAACTTAGTGTTACGCTTCTTAATGCTAGGAGTCTAAATTGGAAACTGCACCACTGGAAATGCTTCTTACTTTGGAAGATGCCTATTTCTATGCAGTCACAGAGACATGGTTCAAGGCCGCAGAGTGCGCCCTGGCTGTGCAAGGCTACAATGCCTTCCACAAATTCAGACCTCAAAATAAGCATGAAAGAACCAAAGGTGGATGTTTATCCATCTTCAGTAAAGACAAATACACCTCAAGACTGGTTAGATAGTACAACTCCCTAGAACTACTCCAAGTCCAAATACTTGTAGGTAAAACTCCCTTCCATATCATTGTTAGCTATAGGTCCCCCACCATGAACCATGAGAACCACACTGCCTAACTGTACCTACTTGAGTCACTCACTATACAGCCATACACCGTGTTCATAGGGGATTTTAACTATCATTCCATTGATTGGGAGACATATATGAATGCAAGCACGCTCACCCTAAGGTTCCTGGACTTTGTTAATACAAATGCTCTGAAACAGATAGTCTGCACCCCCACAAGGGGCTCAATGTCCCAGACTTAGTACTCACCAGCATAGGGGGTCTCTGCACTACCCTCTGTGTGTTGTCCTTCCTGGTAAGGTCTGATCATAAATCAGTCTTGTTTGAAGTAGCAATCATACCTGATCCCCCCAGAGCAAAAAGGATGAAAATTTCTCCAAAGCAAACTATAGCCTCCTAAGCAATGGCATAAATAGTTTCAACCCCCCTGCTACCACTGCCAACAATGACTCCTATACAGAGGTGTACACAAATGCCCTGTATAAACACCTGTACAAACGTATAGACTCTGCTGTACCTGAACGGATCTAAACAATGTCTTCACAAAAAAAACAAGCCACCCTCCTGGTGCACATCAAGCATAAACAGGTTATACAACAAGAGGGAGAAACTAATGTCTAAGAACAAGCGGGAACTGACTCAATAGAGGAAGGTCACCCACCACAGCTGGAACACGCAAGTTCGATATCTTGTAAAGTCCTCTACAGCCAATTACAAAGCTACACTAGCAACCCTAGCTAAGAATAATCACAAGGCATTCTTTAGCGATTCCAGAAATCTAAAAGGGAAGGCCCAGCTTTGTGCCAAACTAGTAGTGGATGGTACTGCTCATACTGAGCCTGAGGACATTGCCAACCTGCTAGCAGACAGATTTGGCACAAACTTTACCCCCTGTCCCAACCAGACATACCCCAAAACATACCTGTCACCAGTCCTCTACCTAGTATCTCCAAAAAACAGGTCATAACCATGCTCTCCATGGCCAAAAGCACAGTCTCTATGGGACCAGATAACATCCCAGGCTGCCTAATAAATGGTCTAAAATAGGACCTAGCAGAACCACTTGGCACTCTCTTCAACCTTATACTTGCAGGAAAACAGCAACAGTAATCCTCTTGCACAAAGGGGGGTCCATCAACCGACCCTGGAAACTATAGACCCATAAGCCTAACCAGCCTTATCTGCAAGGCTATGAAGAGAATCATCATGGACATTATCGACAAAAACATAGGTGACCTTCAAACTGTTGACCCAACCCAATTTGGCTTCATTAAGGGTAAATCATGCTTATTAAACCTGGTAGATTTCTTTGGGAATGTAACTAAAGCTCTGGATGAAGGCAAAACAGTATATCTCATAAGTAAGGGCATCACATCCAGAGCAAAGGATGTTATAACTCCCCTGTGCTCATTTCTCATTAGACCACTAATAGAGTACAACACTCCCATCTGTATGTACCTCACCAGACACTTGCAGCAGCTGGAGAGACCTCAGAGGTTTCTCACCAAGAAAATTCAGGGCCTTCAACACATGACCTACATGGAGAGACAGAAGGCCCTACCACTGTACTCTGTATCTCATAGGCTACTGAGAGGCAACTTGTGCCTGGCCGACAGAGGAGTCTCGGACCCTGCCCTAATGGAAATGCTACACATCCACAAGTTAAATGGGACAAGATTCACTCACTCTAGGGATTTTAACCTAGCCTGCAACAGTAACAGGACATGCTGGGGAGAAAATTATATCTAAATACAACCAAAAAAATGCAAGGTACACAAGCACGACAAGTGTGCACAGCCAAAAAACCTGAAGTCAAAAACAAAATACGGCCAGCACAACCAACAGTGAATCAAATTTTATTGAAGTACTGTAGTAAAGTAACCAGCCAGCATACACAAGCTTTCTTCAGAGACAGTTATATCTCCCAGAGATTGCCACTCCTCTGGAACAAACCCCCAGTTCATGTAACACAGACCTCCTCAATGACCCTGTTTAAACATAACTTAGACAACTGGATGGGAGACTGCAAATTTACCCCAAGGATGTCACCTACTTCCCTCTTGGATAAAGACAGTCGGTGCTGATCATAGACTTGTGTTGCAAATACAGACCATACAATTTGGTCAATAAGGGAAGAATGGTATAGCATGGCTAGCCTTATAAAGGCCCTGGGGCAACAGCCTAGTAACCTCCTATGAACATATAAAAGATCACATACAAGACTGGCCAACATGTAGCTCAGGCAGACTCCATCCTAGTAAAGAAAGGGCACTGGGCTAGAATCAGCGATCACATACAAGAGTGGCCAATGTGTAGCTCAGGCGGACTCCCTCCTAGTAAAGAAAAGGCACTGGGCTAGAATCAGCATTTGCAATGTTATTCCCAGTGAAACAAAAGCACAACAGTTCAAGAAATTACTCTGGGCTCTAGCACCGCAGAAAGAAGAGGGAATACTTGTAGTTGAAGAAAAATGGCAGCACCCCAAAATATGTTTGAGGGCTACAGAACAGATATACATTTCAGCCACATATGGACCTGATGGAATGCAGAAGTCCACAAAGTCATCAGAAGAAAGGAGTGCAGAAAAAAGTGGGAGATAGAAAAGACAGACCAGGCTAGGAAGGAATACTGGTTGGCTAACAAAGGAGATAAGAAAGGAGTTGCAGTAGCAAAGAACAAAGCAACAGAAGTACCATACAAGCATCTGGAAAGTAAGCCAGTAGATGGTGCAAATAAATTATATCAGGTTGCAAGGCAAAGACAGAAGGATAAAGAAGATTTGCAGACACCCTTCATAAGGGATGCTAGCAACAACCTGCTCACCAGTCCACAGGACCTCAATGGCAGATGGGAGGAGTATTTCCAGCAGCTTCTGAATGAAGAAAACCCCACAGAAACTGTACTGCCCCAGACACAGCCTAGGATGAGAGAAGAGGAGAAGCCCACCATAGAAGTAAGAATAGCACTAAGGAAAATGAAGTCAGGGAAAGCAGCAGGCTCAGATGAGGTCACAGCAGATATGATAAAGATGCAGGGTGAGAGAGGGGAGAAATGGCTCCTGAGATACTCCTCACAGTGTGGAGAGAAAGATGTATCTTAGATTACTGGAGAAGAAGCATACTAGTGCCAGTGTTCAAGAACAAAGGGGACATTCACAACTATGGGTAGCATGGAGGTATTAAACTCCTGTCACATTGCATGCAAATTCTGGAGAGGCTGATTGGCAAACGAATATAGAGAGTAATAGAAAGTAAAATGTTCCTTACAATTGTATTGTTTATTACAACACAGCATGTTTCTTTATAGTTTATTAATATGTTACTGTTACTGTACTTTATTAACTCACTCAACTCTGTACTGCACTCTATTAACATGTGCATTGAAATCACTGTATTAATCTTGTGGAACTTTTCTCCCTGGGCCTCCGCTGAAAATGGGATTCATGCCCAGTCAGACTCTCCTGGTAAACAAATGTAAAGTAAATAAAATAAGATGGAAGATGAGCAGTTTTGATGCAGATCAGGTTGCAGCAGAACTGACCTGATGTTTGCAGTGAGACAGATAGTTGAGAAGAAGCTAGAGATGAGGAAAGCTTTCAAATAGACATTACTAGACTTGGAGAAAGCATATGACAAGGTCCCAAGAAAGCTGATTTGGACAGCCCTGTGGTGGTTCAAAGTCCCAAAAACATTGGTAAAATTAGTGCAGGCTATGTACAAGGACACCATGTCTCCAGTATGAACAGTGTTCAGTCTCCCAGATGGTGTTCCTGCTGGGAGTGAGTGTGCACCAGGGTTTAGCTCTGAGGCCACTGCTGTTTGTACTGGTGATTGGAGGGGACAGATCAACAAAGTTTCTGCACGCAGATGGTGTGGCATTACAGGTAGACTCTGAGCAAGAACTTCAGCAAAGGATAGGGGAATGGAATGCAAAATTGAAGGCATATTGGGATGAAACTGAGTACAGATAATATAGTTGCAGTGGCAGCAAATAGTGGAGTTCAGAAGAAGCTGAGAATTGAGATAGAAGGAAAAACACTAGCATAAGTTAACAGCTTCAATTATCTGGGATGGCTGGTGGAGGAGAAAGGAAGTTTGAATGAGGAAGTTAAAGCTAGAATCAGAAGGTTTGCAGCCAACTGGCACAGAGTTTCAGGTGTAATATGTGACACAAGAATAACAAAGAAGCTGCAAAGTAAGTTGCTTAAAACAGTGGTGTGACCAGTAATACTGTGTGATAGCGTGGGGTGACCAGTACTACTGTGTGGTACAGTGGGGTGACCAGTAATACTGTGTGATATGGTGGTGTGACCAGTACTACTGTGTGGTACAGTGGGGTGACCATTACTACTGTGTGATACAGTGGGGTGACCAGTACTACTGTGTGGTACAGTGGGGTGACCAGTACTACTGTGTGATACAGTGGTGTGACCAGTACCTCTGTGTGATACAGTGGGGTGACCAGTACTACTGTGTGGTACAGTGGGGTGACCAGTACTACTGTGTGATAGAGTGGGGTGACCAGTACTACTGTGTGGTACAGTGGGGTGACCAGTAATACTGTGTGATATGGTGGTGTGACCAGTACTACTGTGTGGTACAGTGGGGTGACCATTACTACTGTGTGATACAGTGGGGTGACCAGTACTACTGTGTGGTACAGTGGGGTGACCAGTACTACTGTGTGATACAGTGGTGTGACCAGTACCTCTGTGTGATACAGTGGTGTGACCAGTAATACTGTGTGGTACAGTGGAGTGACCAGTAATACTGTGTGGTACAGTGGGGTGACCAGTGCTACTGTATGGTACAGTGGGGTGACAAGTAATACTGTGTGATACAGTGGGGTGACCAGTACTACTGTGTGATACAGTAGTGTGACCAGTAATACTGTGTGGTACACAAACCTGGACAGTAAAGGCAGAGCAGCTGAGGAAGCTAGAGGTTATGGATATGAAGTGCCTGAGATGGGAGGTAGGATTCACACTGTGAGACAAATTAAGAACAGAGGACATAACAGCACAAGCTAAAGTAGATCCAATTGTTGAAAAGGTAAAAGAGAACAGATTACAGTGATATGGGCACATGTGCAGAAAAAACAGAAGACAATCTGGTGAAAAAGATTTGGGACAGACAGGAAGAAGGCAAGAGGAAACAAGGGCATTCAGGAAGGAGGAGGAAGGATTGTGTGAGAGAAGACTTGCAACAGTCAAGCATGAGTGTCGAAGAAGGCAGGAGTGTGACACTGAATAGGGAGAGATGGCGACAGTTGACATGACACCCCAACCCTTGTAGAACATGGGAAAAAGGAGGGGGGTAAATGATGATGATGAATTCATTATTATAAGGTCAGCCTTGTGTAACAACAGCTAATGAAACTGAAGGCAGACTTCATGTTACGTGTCCACTTCCCCCCTTGTAAGCATGCTATACCATATGTTGTTGCACTGATAGTAATGGGATGTAAGGATTTATTTTACAGACTCTGCATCACAAACAGTTCAACTGTACCAGTAAATATGAAGTGACCAGCAGAATGGGCATTGCTGATGATCATGGTGATGATGAGGATTCTGCTGATAATAATGCAGTTGTATTTATAAGGTAACCAGAGGGAAGTGGCCGACAGTCTCCTAGTGCAATGACAGGCTCTGTCACCTCATAACATGTTAGTAACTTTACAGAAAGTGACACTGCATCACAAAGTCAAACACAAGCTGACATTCCACTCACACTTGTACACCAGGCACAAACCTACATGTCTACACCAGTGTCTCCACTTGCAGAAGAAGAACAGCTTGAGCATAAAGACAGACAATCTGAGGCCACATTGCCCCCAGTGACAACATTACAAAGAGGTGCTAGGTGTGGGAATTTTTTTGAACTATCTCAGGAAACACGTAAAGCACTGGCTGCACAACAGAAAATGTGCCATAGCATAGTTAGGAGTCAGACCAGAGCAACAGAGAGTTAGCTAGAAATGGTTAGAGTACTACAGGGTATGCATTAAAATTTCAAACAGCACTTTGATTTGGCAGAGAGCAGAGGTGATGCCATGGTTTTACTGTTGTGTAGCATGCTGGCACACCAGGCATCAGTTGCAAGCTCCATTTGTACACTGGTTTGGACATGCCAGAGTTAAGCTGGGCTCAATTTTACCAGGTGAATGAGGTGAGTTAATATCCGGACACATAGGGGAAGATCACATGATACTAACACTGGCTCTCAAGACAATAATGTCAGCACTCACAGTGAGCAATCCCAACACATTTCTCACAGACCATGACAATGGTCATCTACTCCTAGGAGAACATCATGTTCCAGGTCAAGGTTATAGTCATGAAGAACTGTTAGGCCACTGACAGGAGGACTACCTTCCTCCACTAGATCACACTGGTGCACTAATGCACCTTACAATTCTTATAGTAGCCCATTGTCCAGATCAGTTGCACTGTCACTGGGCCTGTTGATAGGAGATGTGTATGAGTCATTTGATCTGGAGTTACTGTGACTTAACATTTATAGATAAATATTTCTGCATAATGAAAATAAGGTTTATTTGGGGTGACCATGTATGCAAAGTTATTCCCTTTCCAGCTATTACTTTCACCATATTCTGAAGTTGCAGTCCTGTAAATTTATTTTTAAATGCAAGTGTATCATGGGGAGGGGGAAGTCCATGTACATCTTTTAAGTATATAACTTAACACTGGGCCAGAAGCAATGATACATGCATTACTATTCCATAGGAAATCACAATAGCAATGAACCAACATTTCCAGGTCCACTACATCATACAGAAATGACACATCGAAATAATCATCCTGCCATATACTCTTAACTGCTACCAGTTCAACCTCATTACTGCACATATGAAGAAATATTCTGACCTCATAAATATTTTTAATGACAGTAAAAAGAAATCTGATGTGCAGTGTAATGTAATTTTTTAAGAGAAATTGCAAATGAAAGTTAAAATTTTCACTGCTGACAGTACAACTTTATATTGCATACCAAATGAATAACTAAACAAAACAGTTATTAAATACAGCATGTGCAACTGTTTACTTATTTATTGATTTGCTGCCTTTCAGCATCACTGCACAGGAATCAGTGAGCGGTCAGGCAAATAATAAAAACAATCTTAAGATGAGAGAGAATGTCAGATGGACAGTGGCAGCAGACTGTGCACCACACAGCATAGCCCACCGATGTCACTGGATGCATTAATTATACTCTATACCTGAATGTCCTGGTCCATAATGCCACCTGTTAACCTGTGTAGTTGCATGCCATGCACAAGCCTGCCACATGTGGTCCCTTACTACTGCTGCCGGCTGGTCATCATTAGTCAAAGTAGGGCTAGAACTGGGAGCTGCAGTGATAATATGGGTCACTTCACCACCTCACAGGCGCATGATCATATTATTCATAATGCAACATAGAGTAAACATCCTGCAGAAGTAGCGGAGTCATACTGAAGGGCACCCCAAGACTCAACCTGGCACCTGAAACAGCTCTTTAGGAGGCCAAACAGCCTCTCATTCACAATACAGGCTTGTGACAAGGATGTGTTATATTTCTCATCTGCAGCTCCAGATGGATTTCTCACCAGAGTCATGAGCCATGGCTGCAGTGGATATCCAATATCCCCTTAGAACAAAGAAAAGAAAAGGGGGAGAGACAAATTAAGAAAATACAGATTAATATACAATGATTATGTTTAACATAAATACTTACTTTAAAAAAAAAAGGAAAAAAATTCATCTTACCGACAAGATGACCACTGGGTATCTGGCCATGCAGGAAGAGATTGTAAAGTGAGCTAATGTGTCAGATATGGGAATCATGTGCACTGCCAGAGTGCTGGGCAGAGATGCTGGTGTGCACCCCTATGCATCACACACTAGATGGAAACTGATGGAAAGGAAGCCTTTCCTGTTGTAGTACCACTCATATTGTGGACCAGGAGGGGCCCTAATTGCAACATGGGTAAAATCTATTGCACCAGGTAGCTCAGGGAAATGTGCCATCCCATAAAAGGCACATGTAGTCCGAGCTTGGTCCTGAGGTGACACCAGGAACAGATGTACTGATCCCATAACTGACCTTAAGCATAGACCAACTAGGCAATCACCTAGGGTACCGCTCTAGCAGGCATGCTTTTCCAGTATTTATTTGTGGGGGGGGGTTTTGTAGTAAAGAGATGATTTCTTTAAAATGTGTTGAATGAATGCAGGACAAACTGAGGAGTAAGACACGTTATGAGAAAAAAGGAGGAAAAAGTGTAATTTGGATGGTGTAGGTAGACCAGGATGGGAGCATGGGGTGTAGAAGCCTGTGAGATCCCCAAGGTGTCCCCAGACTGTATCTGGAAGGTCCCTGTAGCAAATATAGTGAGGGCTATACATACTTTGGTGTCTACAGGAATAGGAAGTCCACGCATTCTTCCAGTGCACCTATGGGAGGTCAAACATGCCCACTAAGACTGTTATAATGTCCCTGTTCACTCTAAACCTATCAAGAATTTCTTGATTATCAAACTTATCGTAAGTAATCCTTTGCTTATATTTCCACCTTTTTGGTAGGTGAGTGTTGCTGGACACAAACGGTTTTGACCCAGCCAAGACAAGCAACTCTGGCTTAGAAATAGCAAAACTTGCAGCAAGAAATAGCATTTTCGGCAGCTGCAATTCCAATATATTTGGAGAAGCTTCATTTTTTTATACTGCATCTGTGACAAGCATAACAAAGCAGAAAAATAGCCTTAATTAGCATAAATTTACATCACCTCTCATTACTATCTCATATCTGCTCATTTACATATCTACATTCAAGGACACAACGAATTAACGTAAATGGACTCTATGAATCGTGGCTCAGATGCACCTGTCTGTACTCACCCCCAAATTCCCTGACACATTTATGTTAATGACTATGAATATCTCCCAGTCTTACTGAAAAAATGCAGAACAGTGGCAAACCATTTTTTAATTAAACCATGACAAAGGGAAATTATTGCCAGGGATAAAAATTCAAAGAGGTTTCTTCTATTTATTTATGTTTTTATTCCACTGTGTTTTTTTTTTTTTTTGTCGCAGCTGGTGTTTTGTCTTGCCCTTAACCCATTAAGCTGTTTAATTAACAGATTAGGTCTTGGCTATAATTTGGCTCCCAGAAAACAAGCTTGCTTAGAGTTCTCATCTGCTTTTAGTGGACAACTTAAAATTAAATAGCTGATCAGATGAGGAGTTGAAGGCACAACTGCAAGTGGTTAAAACTTTCTTAGTTGATATAAGAATGACATTTGGTCTTGATAAAAGTGCAAAAGCAATATTTAAAACAGGAAAGTTGGAAGTACCAAGAAAGTATCAGTCTAGGACAGGAATTATATATAAAGGAACTTGAGCATGAAGGAGTATATAAATATTTGGGACTGATGAAGTATCAGAAATAAAATATGAACAAAACTCAGTAAGGAATAATTCAGAAGACTAAAACTAATATTGAAAACAGCTATGGCTTCTAGGAATATAGTCCAAACTATAAATCAGTTTCCTCTCCCTGTTTTAACTTACAGTTTTGGTGTGATTGACTGACCCCAAAAGATATTGGGTCAGTTGGACAGAAAAACAAGAAAAATGCTTCATGCTTATCAAATGATATATAAAAATCAGTGTATACCACGATTATATATCCCTTGCTCTGAAGGAGGTAGGGACCTCCTCAAAATTGATTACATCTATAAATCTGCAGTCGTAGGACTGCATGCATATCTGCTCACCTCATCAGATCCAAACATAGTGAAAGTTTTAAACCGTGAGGAGAGGGAGTCTAAGATGACCTCTCTGCTTAGTTTAGCAGAAGCATTCAAGTGAGATTTCAACAACTGGCTAAGTTTCTGGTGTCACTCTAAGGGGATCCAGTATCTGTCTGCCTGGGATGACATGATTGACAGACCTTGATGCTTTGCCAGAGCTGGCCTGCATCTGTCACCCCTGGGCTTCCGAATACTGGCCAAGGCTCTTACCACCCCTATAGTGCCTTTTTTAGGCGGTGTTCCAAAGACCAAATTACCACCGTAACAGCTACAAACAAATGCAATCTGATTGTCATGCTGCTCAATGCTAGAAGTCTAAATCTCAAAATGCACTCACTGGAGGCACTCCTTCAAATGGAGAACATCGACATTTGTGCAGTAACAGAGACCTGGTTCAAAGCAGCAGAAAGCAACCCTGCACTACCAGGCTATAACTCATTCCACACCTTTTGGCCCCAGAACTTGGACCAAAGCTCCAAAGGCGGTGGTATTTCCATATTCATAAAGGATGTGCACACCTCCAGACTGGTAGCCCAACATAATGGATCAGAGATACTTCAGGTGCAGCTAACATTGGGTAAGACAGCGATTCAGGTCGTAGCCTGCTATAGGTCCCCAGCCATGTCCCAAGACTCGCACTCCATGTTCCTAAGCACCCTGGAGAATATTAGAGTCCAACTTAACACTCTCTTAATATGCGACTTCAACTACCCCTCCATTAACTGGGTAAACTACTCATGTACCAATACACTTGCCCAACGTTTCCTGGAGTTCATTAATTCCAATGCCCTGGACCAGCTCGTTCTTACCCCCACTAGAGGTAGCAACATCCTTGACCTGGTCATTATTAACATGGGCAACCATTGCTCTACACCAGTAGTCAGCTCCTACCTGGTTAGATCCGACGACAAACTAATCACCTTGGAAATCCACATCCCACCCCCACCCCCACCCCCCAGCAAAGGTAACCACCATGAAAAACTTCTCCAAAGGTAACTTTGGGATCCTAAAAACAGAGGTGGCTAACTTCACGGCACCCATGCAAATGGAGAATAGTTGCGTGACTGAAGATTCATACACCAATCCACTGTACGAACACGTACACAAATGCTCTCCATACCCAATAGAACCAAGACACTCTCCTCCAAAAAAAGGAAGCCAATCTGGTGGTCTGCTGCCATAAACAAACTCTACAACAGAAGGAGGAAACTGATGCAGAATAAGGTGAAATCCCAAGACTGGAAAAACTCCCTTATCTGCCTCAACAAAACGTTGAGATCCCTCATCAAATCCTCTAAAGCTAGGTATGAAAACAGAATTGCAGCAGATAGTAAAGACAACCACAAGGCCTTCTATAGTTATGTAAAGAATCTCCATGGCAGTACCCTGATTTGCTCTGATCTACTGCACAATGTTACCTCCTATACCAAGCCAAAAGATATTGCCAGTACACTGGCCGACAGATTCAGTGCCAACTTTACCCCCCCCCCAAAGGACCAATCACAATACCAGAAGCTTGCCAGGCACCCAGTATTACTGCGGCACAGGTTAAAACAGCACTGTCCAAGGCCAAGAATACAACTTCTATGGGACCTGACAATATCCCTGGCTGTGTTCTACATGAATTACAGAGTGAACTAGCACCTCACCTGTGTGCCCTGTTCAATCATAGCCTAACCTCAGGTTTTGACCCTACCGAATGCCACACTGCTACAGTCATCCATCTCCACAAAGGAGGAGTGACTACAGACCCTGGGAACTATCGTCCCATTATCCTGATGAGTCTGATATGCAAAGCTATGGAATGCATAATCATGGACCTAATAAATAAGGATATTGGGAATCTCCAAACTCTGGATCCCATGCAGTTTGGTATTGTGAAGGGTAGATCATGCCTGCTCAACTTGGTTGACTTTTTGAGTCAGTCACCAGAGTTGTGGATGAAGGCAAGGTGGTTCATACAGCCTACCTTGATCTGGCCAAGGCTTTTGATACCATTCCCCACTCAGAAATCATAGAAAAACTCACTAAGCTTGGCATCAACCTCTATATCACTAAGTAGGTTACAAACTGGCTCACAGATAGAACCCACAGAGTGAAAGTAGCTGACTTCAAGTCAGACTGCCAATTAGTCATGACTGGAGTCCCACAGGGTTCGGTCCTGGGTCCTCTCATGTTTGGTATCTACTTCTCTGAAGTCCAGGCCAACATGAAGGGACTCTGGCTGACAAAGTTCACAGACAATTGCAAGTTGGGAACTATTATTAACTCCCCAGTGATGTCAACATCCTACACAATGGCCTCACTGTGACCAACGACTGGTGTCAGAACCATGGCCTTAAGCTCATTGCCAAAAAATGTGTCGTCATCCCCTTTGAGAAAAACCCAGTTCCCATGAATTACCACATTGATGGTAGTCCACTGAACATGGAAGGCATTATAAGAGATCTGGGAACGCAGGCTGACAGCAACCTCTCTTTTGATCACCACATTGCCACTGTGGTCAGAAAGGCCTTCTATGTGGCACATCTCATTACTAAGGCTTTTTCATCCAGGAAGAAAGAGGTCCTTGTCTCCCTCTACTCTTCCCTCATTAGGCCAATCATCGAGTACAATGCCCCATTTGGCATATACCTCACTAGACACCTGCAACAACTGGAGAGGCCGCAAAAGTACATCACAAAGAGGATCCTAGGCCTTAAACATGTCCTATATGGACAGACTCAAAAAAACTCCAACTATTCTCTGCCTCATATCGCCTACTTAGAGGCGATCTCTCCTTGACTTACAAAGCCATGTTTGACCCAGCTCTGTTAGAAATGCTACATCTAAAGAAATCTCAATCTCTCCACACCACACACTCCAGAGACCTCAACCTCATTACCACAATTAAAAGAACATGCTGGAGGGACAGGTTCATAACCCAGAGACTGCCCATGTTATAGAACAAACTTTCCATACATGTCAAGCAGAGCACCTCGCTGACCCTCTCCAAGAAAAATCTTGATGAGTGGATGGGAAACAGAAAATTCACCCCGGGAATAACTCCAGTGGCTCTACTCGACAGAGGCACTGGGAACTAATGTCGGATGCACTTTGCCAGGGTAATCCTATGGCTAGGCTTGTAAAGGCCCAAGGGCCATTAGCCTAGCACACACATATGAACCTATATAATATATGTGTGTGTGTGTGTGTGTGTGTGTGTGTGTGTGTGTGTGTGTGTGTGTGTGTGTGTGTGTGTGTGTGTGTGTGTGTGTATATATATATATATATATATATATATATATATATATATATATTTATATTTATATATATATTTGCAGACAAGTGCAATCTAAGTGCAATCATTGAATCCCCAAATGATGTCAGTATACTCCAGGAGGGTCTCACGCAGACCAACGACTGGTGTATTACTCACGGTCTCAAACTGAATGCAAAGAAATGCATCATCATTGCCTTCTGCATAAACAATGTCCTTTGACACTATCAAATCAACAATACCCTAAATAGCTACAAAGTGGGAAGGGACCTGGGATCACAAGTTGATTGCTACCTTAACTTCGACTGCCATCTGTCTACTGTAGTAAGGAAAGCTTTCTACGTAGTACACTTGATTAGTAAAGGCAAAGCCTCGAGAACAAAAGAGGTTATAACCCTTCTATACTCAGCACTTATCTGGCCCATAATTGAGTATAATGCCTTATTTGTCATGTACAGTACAAAGCACCCACAGCAACTGGAGAGACATCAGAGGTTAACAAAGAAGATCAAGGGGGTCCATCATGTACCTTACACAGACCATCTAAAGTCCTTATCACTATACTCTGTATCGTATAGAAGTCTTAGGGCAGACTTATGCCTGGTGTACAGGGCAATCCCAGACCCAACCCTAATGAACCTTTTGCATATCTGTAAAACAAATGGGACTAGGGCTACCCATTCCAGGGACCTAAATATAGCCTGTGACTTAAATAGGACATGCTGGAGGGACAGATTTATCTCTCAGTGATGACTGTATCTTTGGAAAAGGCTACCAATTCATGTGAAACAAAGCACCTCTATGACACTGTTCAAGAGGAACCTGGACGAATAGATGGGGCACTGTAAATTCTTATCGGGGATAGTACCTACAACCCTTCTGGACATGGGCAGTCATCACTAAATCCAGTCTTGGGTTCTGACGAGCAATTCTATGGTATTACATTGGGGTGAAATGGCTAGCCTTCAAATGATCTCCGGGTTGATAGCCTAGCAATCCCTATGACCCTATGACAAGTGGGAATGGAAATCAAACCAGAAGTAGAAAAAATCAGGCAGCAACTCAATGTGCCACAAAAAAAAAAAAAAAAAAAAAAAGAATGTAGGAAAAACCATAAATATGGCGGCAAGTATAGGAATCTCCTGGAACAACCTCGTGTCAATCAGTATTTGACACAGAAATGGTTAAGGAGAGGCAAATTGAAACCAAATGATGAATGGTTAATAGTGGTGGCCCAAGAAGGTGGACTGCATACACATCTGTTTACAAAGTCCATTAAACATGTGGGAGAAACAGGCAACTGTGGGTTCCGTAAAAAAGAATTGGAAACAGTTGCACACCTTGTTGCTGGGTGTGACACACTCATGGCAGAGGGCATGTACACTGAAAGGCACAATAATGTGGCAAGATTATTGCACTGGAGATTGTGCAAACACTGCAGTATAGACATAGCTGAGAAGTATTGGAAACATGAGCCACAAGTGGGAATCATCCTTTACATGCAAGAAAACCAGATATAGCAGCCCATGAAAAAAGATAAACATAGCATTGATCATTGAAATTGCTACATTTATTGATTAGTGTCTCACATACAGACAGATAGACACAAAGTCATGAAATATCAGGATTTGCAGGCAGAAATGAGATCAACATGGACGAAAGATACCCAGACCATTCCAATAGTAGTAGGAGAAATGGGTCTCATAAAAATAGAATCTACACTTGTATTTAGATATGCTACCAATGCATGTAACGCCACATGAATTACAGAAGGAGTCAGTTCTGGGCACATTGCAGGTGCTGCAAAGAATACGTTTGGCTAACATCAAAAAATGAAACAGTACTAATTTCATTAAGTTTATATCCTGACGTAGGGATGGGGGTCTATTCCATCATAGTATTAAAAATACAAAAGATCTGGAGAAATTAAACTGAAGCTATGTAAGTAGGGACTATTTGCTCATTTCAGTCAGTTTATACAGTGCCTCATTGTCTCCATATTCATCTCAGACATGTGAGACGGAGGGGTGGGGGTGGGGAGGATGGTACACTGTACTTGTGTATATATATATATATATATATATATATATATATATATATATATGGGTCTACCTGACAACGTCGACAGCTGAAACGCCGACAACCAGTTTACCGGCCAGAAGATCGACAGTTGAGAAGACCGACGGATGAAAACACTGACGCTGAGAACACCGACATGGGAAAAGGCTGTGTAAGTATGCGGTAGTGACGGACGTTAGGTGCGAAATAAGGTAAGTGTCGATATTGACGGTCTGTGGGGATAGGGGTGGGTTAAGTGAGTTAGGGTTAGAGGCGGGTTAGGTAAGTGTGCGGTAGTGATAGTCTTTGGGTTAAGGGTTAAGTGAGTTAGGGTTAGAAGCGGGTTAGGTAAGTGTCGTAGTGATAGTCTTTGGGTTAGGGCGGGTTAAGTGAGTTAGGGTTAGGGCGTGGGTTAGGTAAGTGTGCGGTAGTGATAGTCTTTGGGTTAGGGGCGGTTTAAGTGAGTTAGGGTTAGGGCACGGGTTAGGTGAGTGTGTGATAGTGACGGACCTTAGGGCTAGGGTTTGGGTTAAGGTTGTAGATAGTTGTGTATGTGAGGTTTAGTGTGGGTTTGTAAGGATTTTGGTGTTGTTGTGTTGTGTGTGTGCTTTTTGGACAGGGGATTTGTTTTGATGTGCTGTCGGTAAAATGGTTGTCGATGTTGTGGCTTTTCGATCTTGTGGACTGTCGGTTATGTGGTGTCGGTAAACTGGTTGTCGATGTTGTGGCTTGTCGACGTTGTCAGGTAGACCCATATATATATATATATATATAGAGAGAGAGAGAGAAGTTACCAGCAGAGAAGGCACTTATACACCAGGGAGTACAATTCAATTGATGAGCTGTACCTCTGTCAGACTAAGTGTGATAAGACAGTACATAATCCTTCTAGACAGATATCCTGATTCATTTATTTTCAGACACCCACTTTAGCTTATTCGGGGTCACAGGGAGCCGGGGCATATCCTGGAAGGTGACAGGTGTAAGAAATTAAAATAATTCTGGACAAAATGCCAGTATGGGTAACTTTAGAGGATCCTTAATTTAATCTATCAGCATGCCTTTGGGATATGGAAGAAACCTGAAGCCTCAGGTGGAATGGCAAGGCATGGTTCAGCTTCCTTCAGCAAGGAAGCTCCCCCACGGATGGAAACCAAAAGAACAGGAACTGTGTGGTAGCAGTCCTTCCCATTGCAGCATCATGCTACCCAATATACAGCTGTCATCTTAATTTCTCTTATCCCAGCCTATGTGTTTGTGCAAGAAGCAGCAGGCCTGACACTTGCAGTGAAGTTTGTGTTTAATCTGTCTAGACCTAACTGGTATTATATTCATTGAAATGCATTCTGTGGGAGGAAGGAATAAAGTCTGAAATCATTTTCTAACCCTTATGATTATTATTTAATATTAATACCACCAAAAACTGTTTTTTCTTCTTTTGTGGCAACTTATTTTGTTTATAATATTCGTGTTTGTTAATAAAGAAAATCTATTAATCCTGTAATCCAAGAAAACTGAGGGTTAAAAATGTTTCCACTCACTTTCACAATTTTTGGTAAAGCTGCTGCATTTGTTTAATTTTTATGAAATTTTAATATTTTAATGTATGGATTTATCTGCTTTCATAAATATGTATTTTTGAGTTTTTAATGCAACTCTAGAATGTGGTTTTGGGACTGGGTGTGGATGCTAGCTTATTGATTTAATAAAGATCAACTAGTAAATGTTATTGTTGTTGCTACTAATGTATTTCCTTGCACATTGTTCCCCTGCTCTACATATACATTCACTACTCCATCAGTCCATGTAAGGCTGTCACTCTAACCATTTGGCTACATGGCCATCATGTTGGGATCTGTGAGTGTCGACAAGCAGTGTTTGCTCATGTAAATATGAGTGGCAGCCTCATATCTTTTTCCTTTAAAATAATCCCTGGGACTCAAGAAGCTCGGCGCAGGGATGGTTTCAGCCTTGCGCCGAGCATCCTCACTACAGATAGCGCAGCAGTGCCATATGAATATGTATGAGTGTGCGCCACCGCACCCTCGACGTGCACAGGAAACATGTGCGAGTGCAGGGGACATGTACAAGTGCTCTACGGAGGCGTAAACATGCCCCGACACTTGCAAAACCTACTATGAGTACTAGTAGAGCCCGTCCCTAATAGTAAGTCAGTAATTCAGTGTCTGTGGATACCGAAATGTATGTTAAGCATACAAGAGTGTCCACAAACAGTGAAATAAAATCGAAGTTGTAAACACACAAGCACGTAGTGGAATGCTGAGCCCTGTCCCTAGAACTTTCACAATTAGATTCCCTGTCCATGTGTCCCTATTATACATTCGAATTGCTGCAATATCGAAGGTGTAAGCAAAGCGCAGCGTGTCTGTGCATCGTTGCCCTCCGCCGAGCATAGCTTACACATCATATTCATTCAAATAGAGAAAAACATGCAGAATCAACATAAGTGTCAATAGTGTAGTGTTTAGAGCATCCGCCTAACAAACAGGCATTCACAGTTCGAGCCCAACAATAGCACATATCATTTTCCATGTGGAATGAATGTCGTTTTGCCATAAAACTGACATAAGAATATCGCATGAGATATTTAACTTAAATATCATTTAAGCAAAGTGGCACTGTCATAATGAATAAGGTACTAGTAAGCAGGTGTAAGCACAAATACGCAGCAGTAAACACATATAAGTACCAGTAAGCAAGTCTGAGTGCACATGCGTGGGTCTAAGCAGTGCCCAGCATAGGAAATGCATATAAGTATATACAGACATATAATATATATATATATATATATATATATATATATATATATATATATATATATATATATATTTATGAAGAAAGAACGGCGTAACAATAAAGCATACAAAAGGAATGAGAAGGGAATCAACAGCAACCCCAGTATTATACAGTGCTGTCAGCGTATCTCATATCAAGCTGGGCAGGAGTGAGCAAAGCACTGCTACTCACACCACAGGCAGGATATTACCAGTGGGAGTAACATTGTTGATTTGCTAAGTCTACTTTACACACAGAGGGTAGTCCCTGGTGGGACTACCCAAAAATTGAAAGGATGATTGGCCATCCGACCATTACACAAGGAAGGGCAGGTATGTTCAAGGATTAAATGGTGGGAGAGCCTGAGAATACATGGGTTGGGACAACATACGTGCAGGGTCCCTAACACTCGGGAGGGGGCAATGTGTGGAGGTGTGTCATGGCTGTGATAACAAGTGGACAATGGATGGTATGCGTGTATTTTGAACATGGGTGGGGTGGAGGAACTATGGGTATGAAATTATGGAGCTAGGCGTGCCAGGTTTGGATAGGCTGGTTCTAATTGGACCGCCCCGTGGAGGTCAGCAAGTTTGTTATAAGTATATATGCATACACACATGCAGACATCAGTATGTAGAAGTAAATTCTCTGTAACATATTCATTCCATTTGCAGACATAAATAACATGAATGTGCCCTTACAAACATCGACAGTAGATAGAATAATAGGTTGTACAGAAGTGGGACGGGATGAAACTGCTAAAACGCAGAAGTGTGTACAATGTCAGAAGTCAGTGCTGTGCTGAAAATAATCAAATGTAAGGACTTTCCCACACATGAAATCATTCCTGTGATCTGCCTGCTATGGCAATGCCAATTACTAAACCGGTCTATTTGTAAAAGAAATATGCCGAACACATACATAATTAGGCTCTCGTGTAACGTATGCTTTACCACATAGTCATACTTATTAATTTATTGTAGTGTCATGTTAACGGGAGTAAGGATGTAATGAAGTATAGAGTCTAATCTTGACATAAACATATGCGTGTCCCATGTGGGACAACCCAAAAATTGCGAATAGTATTCTTTTGGTCGCTCATGTCACCAATGTTTGTGGACTAATCGTTTGGGAGTTCTGAGGATACGTGGAGTGAGTGAACCAATGGGATGGGTCTATAGGAGTAGGGAGTGGCCAATGTGTAGTGGTGTGGATACACTGCAAATCCAAGTGGAGAATGGATGACTGCAGTGTTAGGGAGGCGTTGGGGTGTGTGCTTGAGGAACCAGGAGCCATGGGTATATGGGTATATATGCAAATGACGCAGCACAGCAATAGTGTACTGGTTAGAGCAACCACCTAACAAACAGACATTCCCATACTGAATCCCACTGTATCACATACCATTTACCAGCGGTAATCTGTACATGAACATATTGCGACATCTGTCCGCTGTATAACCTGCAAAATATCAATTAAAAGTTAACTGGAGTGATGTGTCAGTGTCATAATGAATAAGGCACTAGTAAGCAGGTCAAGCATATATAAACACCAGTAAGCATGTGTAAGTGCGTTTGCGCGGGGTATGGGGTATGTATTGCTTTACAGACACACACACACACACACACACACACACACACACATATATATATATATATATATGTGTGTGTGTGTGTGTGTGTGTGTGTATATATATATATATATATATATATATATATATATATATGTGTGTGTATATGTGTGTGTATATATATATATATCTATATATATATCTATATATATATATATATATATATATATATACATATATATATATATATATATATATATATGTGTGTGTATATGTGTGTGTATATATATATATATATATATATATATATATATATATATATATATATATGTATATGTATATATATATATATATATATATATATATATATATGTGTGTGTGTATATATATCTGTATATATATATATATATATATATATATATATATATATATAGTTACAGACATATACATATATGTGTATATATATATATATATATATATATATATATATATGTGTGTGTGTGTGTGTGTGTGTGTGTGTGTGTGTGTGTGTCTGGAGATATACACAGATATACAGCTATGATAGGAAACAGCACACAAGAATGACATATGTTCACAGGCTATGCCAATGGAAGTGAGGAGCCCAAGCAAGAAACATGAAACACGTAGCATGACCTTCCACCCCCAGCCGGACACAAGAAACATACACACAAACAATGTAAAGAGTCCACTGCTCCCCAGACCACAGGCAGGATACAACCGGGGGGGTACACAGTGCACCCGTGAATTCTAATCTTGGAACACAGACAGGAGCATCCCTTGTGGGACACCTCAAAAATTGGCAAAACCAAATGAAGGTGATAGACGGAACATTCTGGCTGGGGTGTATACATACTCGGAATACAAGGGTGGAAAACCCTGATGACCCATGGGCCGAGACAATTGTATGAAATGGGTCCCGTGAAGTGGAGAGTGGGCAGCATGTAGTGGTGTGTCCAGAACAGACCAAGACCCAGAGTAAGGATGGGTGCTGTTGAGGAGGTGCAGGTGGGGGAACTATGGGTAGCTACTTATGGGTCTAGGTGTGCAGGTGTTGGCTGATGTGGGCCTATATGGACAGCCCTAGGGATGTAAGCGAATGTGTTCGTTGGGCAGAGGCGTCATCCAATGAGCAGCCACATCCACTACGTGTTCCACTGCAGCAAAGTGTAATCTATATGGCAAGGAACGGAATAACCAGATGTAGACATATATATGTAGAGGTATGTGTGTGTGTATATATCTACCCATAGCAACATAGAGATAAGCCTCTCC